>NW_017385988.1:650499-703863 GCF_000237925.1 Schistosoma mansoni | reverse complement strand
ACCAACGGCAGTAAGTCAATACATCCTCTAATCCAAATTATTTCTTTAATTCCATTTACAACACACTCCTAATACCTCATCGATATATATTATATCTTCAATAGAATCATGATTTCAACTGTGAAAATACTGAAATCTCCACAACACCCCTTCTGATTATTAGTTTTGTTAAAGTCACAAACCTATTCAATCTAGAAAACCATTAATAACCAGGAAACATTGGATAACTGTTTTGTCCTAATATGAGATTCTTCAATAGAAGACATCCCTAATCCCGGGACTATGAATCAGACTCAGTACCATTTTTTCGCCTGCAAACTCTTAACCTTCAGACCACTGAGCCGATATTCAGTGGTAAAGATGGCTAACTATGATCAACACACAATATTATATGACTACTTCATTAATTTTTATTGTAAAGACATATATTCTTGAGTTCAGAGTTAAACTGAACTTCCACATTCTAAGCTCTCGAAGACCTTCATTCTCGAATATTCCAAGACTGGTGTTATTTTGTAAATTGTTTTCTATAGTGTTATCTGTGCAATATTTCTTTTTAACCAATGGTTAACATACATAAATACTTTGAAATTACTATCAAGTATGTCTTTACTTAATATTTTTAATGATGATTAATTGGAATTCTTTTAAAAAAACTTCTCATCACATTTAAATAAGCAAGTATTTTTTTATCAGAAAGGGGTTTAGTGGATATTGTAGTAATTTAATAGTTGAGTTCATGATTCAACTGAAGCTAGACTACCGTGGAAAACCTGGAAGCACTGGACAACCGTTTCGTCCTAGTACGGGACTCTTCAGCAGTGTGCATCCACGATCCTGAACGCGGCACTCCAATCCAGAACCTCTGATCTCTCATACGAACACTTAACCTCTAGACAACTGAGCCAGCATCCAACAGTTTTAGAGTGTCACTTCAATCAATCTACGATATTGAGCTACCGTCCTTCATTGTCTTTAGTGAGTTACTATCTCACAACAGGCCCAGTTGAATTCCACCCGTCACTGTTTCTCATTAGAACTCCACGAAATCCATCTTGAATCTAGTCACCAGTGAGTACATGATGATTATTATCAGAAGGGGTTTTTTGGATATAATAGTAATTTAATAGTTAAGTTCATGAGTCAATTAAAGCTAAGTAAGTATTTGCTGTAGAATATAATAAATCTATTTTACTTCATAGATTCTCTTAAGTAACACTTAGTCTGCAAGTTGTATTCTTGACCTGATCTGATAAAATTTAGATTTCTATAAATTCAGAACAACAGATAACATATGTATTTCAATTATCTGTTAATCTATTTTTGATTGGGGGTATAATTTTATGCTACTGACAAAGTGATATAAACTCATTCATTTAAGAATAAAATCAAAATAGATCTGGTTTAAATTTATTGTTCAGATTGGCCTCAATAAGTCAACTATAACGTAGGACCAGGCACATATATACATCTGTCCAAGTTGTTATACCCTATTAGCACAACACTATCAACACCGAATTCATAGAAGTAGTAAATTTAATGGTGGTAACATATAAAAGAAACATTGTATGTAATGATATAGTACGGGAGGGAAGAAAGATATGGAGCAATTTTAATCTTATAGTTTAAGGGAAGATAAAGAGTGTATACACCTACACCATTGTGATCGATTCTGAGTTGCATCACCCAAAGTCTCCAACCACTGGTCACGATAGTCACGCGGACCCCAACCAAGTAGTCTGCATCTGCCAACATGGCTCACACTAGAAGTTGGTGACTTCAAGGACTGATGCCACGTTTTGGTTTGGCCGCCCCTAACTCTCTTCCAACCATCCCCAATACTAGTCATCATAGAGCGTCGTGGTAATCGGTGTTCAGGCATACGTAAAATGTGACCCAACCATCTCAGTCGATGAAGATTCATCACCTCATCAATTGATTTACCATTATTCCCTACATATTAATAAATAATTCGTTACACTTTCCACCTTTTCACTCAAATCTGTCGCTCCAAATTGCTAATAATCTTTAAAATGAGATATTTGGTTCTTATTGTTTTAAGCCAATTATTTGTTCAAGGATCACCTTGATAGTATGAATGAGCTCTAGTAATCATATAATCACTAATTTAGATTCAAGTTTGAACATGGTTTACAGGGGAAAATGAATTGTATTCCAGAGTGCTATATCTTTATATTCATGTGTATCGATTGTTTGAATCTCATCATTGATCCTTTGCGGATTGCTGTGACATTACCATTAGATCAAAAGAATTATAATCAGAGTTGGATGTTGGGTAGCAACGATACATGTTTCTTCCTATTTGGAACTTGTTAGCTGAATGTACCTGTACTCCAAAATTGTTCTTTACTCCGAGACCCGAACCCAATGCCAAAAGTCTCAAATACTATCGCGTTATCCACCTAGTTACAGAGTAAAGCTCTGGGTTAGAGTCTCAAAGTGAACATCAACTTTTGAATATAATTACATTCAGTTAAGGATTGTAGAATAGGAAGAAACGTAGATCTTGGATTTCACGATTAGCAACCATCCATCACTACATATTTATTTGAATAAAAAATGTGTAAACCTAGACATAGTAACCACATACTTCGATAACACTTGAACAAACCACTATTTTTTCTTGCTACTTATTATCATATAATCAAAATTTACTGTTAAAAGTAAATTAAAAACCACTATCATTTTACTATCAGCCTTCTACCCGAAGTTTGTGCCGATTATGTCGTTCAGAGGGAAGATGAAAGCTCCATGACCAAACCATCCAGCTCAGAGAACAAAACTTCATCAAAATCACCCACCTGAGCTACAAATCTTCTCCAACATCTGACTATTCGCCTTTATTTGAATTCATTCAAGGTTTAAAAGATCAAATATCTATGTTTCATCTTATCATTATCATCATCATTAATATGTTTAGTATTTATCTACCTTTTTTTCTCGACTCCCGTATTTCTCTACTTAACAAACCCATATGGATTGGTTGAAGTTAGACGTTAACACCGTTGGTTGTCAGACGGCTCAGTGGTCTAGAGGTTAAGTGATCTGGCGCGAGAATGGTAGGTCCTGGGTTCGAATCTCGCGAGTGCAGGATCGTGGATGTGCATTGCTGAGGAGTCCCATAATAGTACGAAACGGGCGTCCAGTGCTTCCTGGTTTTCCCATGATCGTCTAGCTTCAATCGACTCATGATTTCAACGATGAAAAATACTGAAATCTCCACAAAACCCCTTCTGATTCCCATATGATTCATTATAAAATGTTTAATCTACTTTTTTTTCTTATTTAGTTTATTAATTTAGCAAGTAAATTCATTGGAATATTTAATCTTGTTTTATTACTTCTACTATTGGGACATTGGAATGCTTGTTTACAATTTCTTATACCAATGTTACATGATTATCCAGTAGAAAGTTGGGTAGCTAAAGGTAAATTACAAGTAAGTAGATATAGTCATTATCATTATCACTTCATTAAATTTTTCATTTCCTGTCAAAACATCATAAATAAATGAGGAAATAGAAGTAATGAATAGTCACTTTCATATGATTACGTAACCTAATACTAAAAGACCAATATTTGAACGAAGAATATTCGTTTCGATAAGGGATTTTAAGTCTTTCAAACGGCTGAGGCAGTAGTCATCAGGACGAAGAAACCGGAGCTATGCGTACAGAAGAATATATCTCCAACCCCTGCTCCTCCCTTGGTCAACCACAAGGTCAATTAATCAATAGTAATCTTAGCTATTGGATAATCTAATTTGACTATGCACTTATGACCTTTCGTAGTCAAATGTAATTGTCTCTCTTTATCCACAAATCTTTGTATTATTATTATTATTGGTTAAACATCATTATTAATCTCCCCTATACATGATTCATTCACTTCGCATTGATCCCTCCTTATTACGTCTTAAACACAATTTAGTCTTCCACTCGATCGAATTGTAATTGCATTATCATATCTCTCTCACCCTATCTGACCCATATTCATTCTGATCATGGATCTTAAATTTTCACTTAATATATATACAGATTCCAGTGTTAACATTCTATATGAGTCAATATCAACATTATCAATTTTATTCTATTTGGTTTAACAATCCAAACGATGTACTAAGGAAGAAAATAATTTATGGGTCAGATAATATATTTTCCATATAACTATATATACGGATTTACAGGTTTGAATTATTTTTTTCTGGCCGGATACTATTAGCAACAGCGTTTTATGCGAGAGGACAAACCAGCTTCCAGCTGAAGAGGAAATTAGGAAAAGACGTTGGAAGTGGACAGGACATACATTACGGAAATCACCAAACTGCATCACAAGGTAATCCCTAACTTGGAATCCGGAAGGGAAGTGGAAAAGAGGAAGGCCGAAGAACACATTACGTCGGGAGATAGAAGCAGATATGAAAGGGATAAATGTTAACTGGAACAAACTGGAAAAGATTTCCCAGGACAGGGTTGGATGGATAAAAATGGTTTGTTTCCTTTGCTCCTCCACGAGGAGTAACAGACGTTATTGCTGCTGAACCGCTACGAATGTACAGCTTAAGTAAATGATTTCGTCGAAAAGAAAATTATCGCTGAATTCTTTTTTACTTATTCAATGACACTATGGGTTATTTTAATATTACATACATGAGATTAATATAACGTTGCATAACTTTTGTATCAATATATGTAAACAAAGAAAACTCCTTTATTCAAAATAAACAACTGGTGTCATACTATTTAACTAACAAAGTATTAAAATGTGAATGCCATGAAGTAACTACATGTTTTTTGTGTCAGTAAGTGAATGTGCAGATATCGCCGGAAATTAAATGGGAACGAACGAATAAAATAATGTTAGCAGGAAACTAACAATAAATAAGAGAGAATACCACTCTCAAACATTAAATTTTCATAGATTAGACCACAGACTGACCTTAGTTAGAAAACAGGAAAAACCTGACAGCTATTCCACCTTATTATGGGACTTTTCAGTAGTACACATAGACAGCGCCGCCGGAAGTCGAACATGGAACCTTCGGTCTCGTGAGCGAACGCTTAACCTCTAGACTACTGAGTCGGAGTCTGGTGGTGTACAGATGTAATTTTAGTCGATTCGCGATATTGTGCAACCATCTTTATATTTATATATTTCTAATGCTTTTGTTATATAGTTAGTTCCAGCGAAGGGATCTCTTTTCAACGAATTTATTATCAAGCTGTACAATCGTATATATATATGAAAAAGTTTTGTTAAAGTACTAATTCCGTGAGGAAATGTGAACATTAATAACCAAGATTATAATACTAGATTACGTAATACGAATAATAACAATAGATTTAGTGAATATAATAAGACGAATAAAATGTTTTGGTTACAATAATTAAAGGTCATTAAAGGTCATAGAGGTGTAAAATAAATAAGATGATATGATGAGTATTCATGAATAAAATAATGAGAATATAAAACATAAGTAAAGGGGGAATGGAGTAATAATAATAATAATAATAATAGAATGATACTAATAATAATGTTAAGGCCATGGTAACGATAATGATAAAACGTACTTCTTTTGTACGCATAGTTCTGGTTTGAGCTCGTGGATGGTAAGAGCTTCGGCTATTTTTAAGAGTTTGATACGAAGAAATCTTGGTAGATTCGAACGAATCATATAAACAACCTTAAAATCAGACTGTGGATTCGTCGAATGATTACAGTCGATTAAGTGTTCAAGTATAGAACTTCTAACTGCTTTCCCTTCACCATTGTAGAACCAAACTGGTATATGTCCTCGTATCCGAGTTGAAAGCGAGCGTTGGCTACGGCCGATGTACCTTGCTCCACAAGAGCAGGTGAACTGGTAGATGCACATAGAGGCGACCAAACGCGGGAGCTTATCTTTTATGGACACAGAGAATAAGTTCTTACTAGTGAAGGTAATTCATAGTTTAGCAGCGTTAAATGTCCTTTTAATCGTTGTTGTTAAACGATTTTTAATTATGTCTGATGTTCGATCGCCTTTAAATTCCAGACCTATATAAAGGCTTTTCTTTGGGACTGAATAACTAGGATTCCTATCGACGCTACTTCTATTCATATTCTTCTCTATGAATCGGTCTGGGTAGCCATTTTTCATCAAAGTTTTCTTTAGGAACTCGAGTTCTTCGTTAATGCATTCAGTACTACATATCCGATGTATACGATAGCATAAAGAATGAATCAAATTTCTCTTTCTATTTAACGGGACCCAGCTATAGAAGTTGGTTAGTTGGCCGTTCCATGTTTGCTTTCTAAAGATAGATCTTCTCAAAGAACCATTACTTCTTCTCAATAGATGTACATCAAGAAAAGGGATTGATTGGTCTTTCTCTCTTTTCAATGTAAAGTCTATGGAAGGGTGGCATGAGTTAAAGGAGTATAAGATATCGTCCAAATCAATATTATCGTCACAAACGACAAATGTGTCGTCTATGTATCTTACGTATAGTTGGAATCGATTTATCATTGAACTGAGTTGATTGTTTTCTAGTTTTGCCATGAAGCAGTCTGCTAGAATTGGACCTAATGGAGATCCCATTGCAATCCCATCTCTTTGTCGATATATTTCATTGTTGAAACTAAACTGGACATTAAAGGTACAACGTAACAATAATTCTTTTAAGTGTTCAGTTGGAATACCTAGATCTATGTTGTTAGAGTCAATATACTCACAAATATAACAAATCGTTTCCGTTAATGGTACACTAGTGAATAAAGAATTAACATCAAGCGAGAACATGTGTTTTCCGGAAGTATTAACATCCTTAATACGATCAATAAATTGAAAAGTATCATGAATAGGATATTTAGATACTTGCCTTCTAAAGGACATTTAACGCTGCTAAACTATGAATTACCTTCACTAGTAAGAACTTATTCTCTGTGTCCATAAAAGATAAGCTCCCGCGTTTGGTCGCCTCTATGTGCATCTACCAGTTCACCTGCTCTTGTGGAGCAAGGTACATCGGCCGTAGCCAACGCTCGCTTTCAACTCGGATACGAGGACATATACCAGTTTGGTTCTACAATGGTGAAGGGAAAGCAGTTAGAAGTTCTATACTTGAACACTTAATCGACTGTAATCATTCGACGAATCCACAGTCTGATTTTAAGGTTGTTTATATGATTCGTTCGAATCTACCAAGATTTCTTCGTATCAAACTCTTAAAAATAGCCAAAGCTCTTACCATCCACGAGCTCAAACCAGAACTATGCGTACAAAAGAAGTACGTTTTATCATTATCGTTACCATGGCCTTAACATTATTATTAGTATCATTCTATTATTATTATTATTATTATTACTCCATTCCCCCTTTACTTATGTTTTATATTCTCATTATTTTATTCATGAATACTCATCATATCATCTTATTTATTTTACACCTCTATGACCTTTAATGACCTTTAATTATTGTAACCAAAACATTTTATTCGTCTTATTATATTCACTAAATCTATTGTTATTATTCGTATTACGTAATCTAGTATTATAATCTTGGTTATTAATGTTCACATTTCCTCACGGAATTAGTACTTTAACAAAACTTTTTCATATATATATACGATTGTACAGCTTGATAATAAATTCGTTGAAAAGAGATCCCTTCGCTGAAATTCGTGTTTTTAATGTTTAAATGGGAATTATATGCCAATATAGTTAGTTATAAATTAATTATTTAGTTAATCAGTTACTTATAGACGAATGTTCAGTGGCTTAGGTTAACACATCAGATTGACTAACTGGCCAAATGGTAGACTTTATCAGTATACATGCCGCGATTTTGAAGCCGCTTACTCATTCCTGAATAGTTCTGAGGTATTCCGTAAGTTACCCCCATTCACTTAGAACCTTAGAATAAATCTTATTCACCCTTTCAAATTTTCTTCCATCATATACTACTTCTTGTTATTAAAATTTGAACTCATCAGAGTATAATAACATACATATTTTTTCTTTAATATTTATTTTACAGAATGCTTATTGGTTTGATCAATACACTTGGGCTTTGTTTAAAGCTATGTCACATATGTTAACTATTGGTTATGGAAGATATCCACCGACTAGTTTAAGTGAAGCATGGGTTACAGTGATAAGTATGGTCACTGGAGCTACTGGATATGCTTTATTTGTCGGTCATGCGGCAGCATTAATACAATCATTTGATTGTTCAAAACGTCTTTATAGAGAGAAAGTAATTTCAATATTATTTTTACTATTTGATTTATCAGTATTGTATTTTGAATGAATGAATGAAATATACCACTTCATTATTTAATTAATTACTTACTTACGCCTGTTACCCTTCGTGGAGGAGCATAGGCCGCACACCAGCATTCTCCATCCAACTCTGTCCTGAGCAATCCTTTCCAGTTAATATTCATTCTTTTCATATCTGTTTCTATTTCCCAGCGTAATGTGTTCTTTGGCCTTCCTCGTATGAGTTCTGGATAATGTTGACAATCTTCTGAGGGACTCTATAGTGTCGAAGAAGTTTCCATAATGTTCTCCCGTCCACACTGTAAAACGCCTTCTCATAGTCAATGAAGTTGATGTATAGTGATGAGTTCCACTCAATTAATTGTTCAACGATGATCCGTAGTGTCGCAATCTGGTCTGTGCACGACCGATCCTTACGAAATCCAGCCTGTTGATGTCGAAGTTGGGCGTCCACTGCGTCTTTCATCCGATTCAGCAGCACTCTGTTGAAAACTTTTCCTGGTACTGATAACAAACTGATGCCTCTGTAATTCTCACGTTTGCTCAGATCTGCTTTTTTGGTATCTTGATGAGGTATACTTCTTTCCAGTCCGTTGACACTTGTTCCTCTTCCCAAATCTTCTTAAATAGAAGGTGAAGCATGTTTGCAGTAACTTCAATGTCTGAATTCAGTGCTTCTGCTGGTATATTGTCAGGTCCTGCCGCCTTCCCACTTTTGATTTGTCCGATGGCCATCTTAACTTCTTCGATCGTTGGTTGAGTGACATCTATAGGAAGGTCAATGTGTGCTGCTTCGATGTTCGGTGGATTCAATGGAGCTGACCTATTAAGCAGTTCCTCGAAGTACTCTGCCCATTTTTTTCTCTGTTCTTGAATCTCCGTGATTGTCTTTCCTTCTTTGTCCTTGAATGGTCTCTCTGGTTTGCTATACTACTTCATGTCAGTATGTTTAAAATGTTTAAATTACTAGTATAGTTTAAAAGAGAGATAGTAATTAATTTTCTAGTGAACGAGAACCCTGGTGGGGACAACCAATCATATTTGGTACAAAATTAGAGAGTTACTTGATAAAATATGTTATATCTAGAACTTAGATTCTTGATATACCGTGTACAATTTGAGCACTCGAACGCTAGAACCCTCCCTGTTACAAACGAGAAGACAGAAGATATGTGCAAGGAATGCTATTTCAAACAGTGTCAAATATGGTACAAAACTCTCAGATATTTCAAGTTTTTAGTAGTCCTCCAACCCTCATACAGGGGTTTTTAGCATTCCTTCAATAGAAAAGCTACACGTAGAGATTCTGGAACATTTTCCCGAAAGGTGATTGGATGGAATATTACCGGTTCTTTCCGAGCTTCTTAGAGCTTCCTCGAGTTCACCCGTGGGCTGTCCTTACAAAATAAAAAACCATACTCCGATACTTCATTTACTAAATGTTCATTAATTGTCTCAGATTTCATTATTCCTGTATTTCCATACCAATTGCTTTCTGTTCCTGTTCTTTTCTCCTCGATCTTCTCAACTCTCTGCTGGCAGGTATTTTATTCCTGATTGACGTTATATACTACTTATGTCGACATAAGTAGCATACACTACAATTTAATCCACAAAATACATATTTCAATGCATTTCAACTGCTAATCAGTGTCTATCAACTTTTTACCGATAACAATGATTTATATATGTATGCATAATATTTTCATAGAAAATTAGTCACTGATTAAATTGCATGTATTACTTACTTACTTACGCCTGTTACCCCTTGTGGAGGAGCGTAGGCCGCCTACCAGTATTCTCCATCCAACTCTGTCCTGAGCCTTCCTTTCCAGTTCTTTCCAGTTAACATTTATCCCTTTCACATCTGCTTCTATTTCCCGGCGTAATGTGTTCTTTGACCTTCCTCGTTTCCGCTTTCCTTCCGGATTCCAAGTTAGGGATTGTCTTGTAGTGCAGGTCGGTATATTAACAGATAGATGGTCTACAAATAATTCTAATAGATGTATTCTAACCTTATATAAAGATCTATGAAACAATACCTATCCAAACTTGTTGATTACTGATTCATGAATCAGCAAATATTTTAAATTAGGACTATAATTTACTATTCAGCTAATAAGAACCAAAGACTTATATTTTCCGAAGATCAGTTCAAACTAAATCCAATAGATTAAGATTTTCGACATCGCAAAATTACTTACTATCGCCTGTCAAAAGCTACATTCACAATATTATTTATTAGTAAGTGTTTAAATTAACTCGCTGATACAAGCACATCCAGGTGAAGAGTCATAAATGAAATGAAACTCAATTTCTGAAATGAAACTCAATTTCTCGACTCCACTGCCGGTCTCTCTCTCTCTCTCTATATATATATATATATATATATTTATATATATATATATATGGAGAGAGAGAGAGAGGAGGGAGAGAGTTTTGATTGAAATCATGAATAGATCAATGTTAGGCCACCATTGAAAACCTGGAGGCGTTGGATGGCCGTCTTGTCTTATTATCAGACACCTCAGCCGCGCCCATCCACGATCCCACACATGGGACTCGAACTCAGAACCCTCGGTCATACGAGGATGCTTAACCTCAAAACCACTGAGCTGGGATTCAATGTTGTCAATGTCTACCTTCAACCAATCCATGATATTGTGCCACCATCTTATATATGTATATGTATTTTCAATAATTTGTTGAATTATAAAATTAAGATGATTTTTATGTATAGAGAAATCATTGAAAATAGTTTTTTTATTTCATAAATATTTAGTTTAAACAAGTGGATGAATATATGGCATATAGAAAACTTCCACGTGGTCTACGTAAACGTATTGCTAGTTATTATGAACATCGATATCAAGGAAAAATGTTTAACGAGAATGAAATTCTTAATGAACTTTCAGAGTGTTTAAAAGAGGTAAATATGATTTCATTTTAATTAATTAATTTAATATTTTCATAATTGAAATCATGAGTCAGTTGAAGCTAGATCACTATGGAAAACCTGGAAGCACTGGATGGCCATTTCGTCCTATTGTGGGACTCCTTAGCGGTGCGCATCCACGATCCCGCACTCGCGAGGTTGGAACCCAGGACCTACCAGTCCCGCGCCAGAGCACTTAACCGATAGACCACTGAGCCGTCTGGCATCCAACAGTGTTAATGTCTAACTTCAATCAATCCACAATTTTGAGCGACCGTTCACCAACTGTCTTCAGTGAGTTGATATCTTTATAACAGACTTGGCTGAACTCCACTGGTCACTGCTTCCCATTAGAACTCCAGGAAATATCTCTCGAAGTCAGTTACTAGTGAGCATATGATTATAAATCAGAAAGTGCGGGATCGTGGATGAACACTGCTGAGGAGTCCCACAATAGGACGAAACGGTCGTCCAGTGCTTCCAGGTTTTCCATGGTGGTCTAGCTTCAATTGATTCATGATTTCAACTATGAAAATACTAAATTCTCCACAAAACCCCTTCTGATTTTTAAATAATTTAAGTAAAATATAATGTTTATGTGACTATAATACACTTTATTCATTGTCTGTACAAACGTGTATCGAGGCAGTTCGTATAGGATGTATACATGCCAACAAGAGACTGATAAATTACAGTTCAAAATAACAATTGGAAGATACAAGTAAACAATAACAAGTGAATACCAAATTGTATTTGTTCTAATCTTAAATAATAGGTACAAATACCTCTGAACGTTTTCAACGCTGACATATCAAAATGGATAGAAAATCTAATAGTCTTTTCGTTTATTTTCAATCGAACTCAATACATAAACTGTAGAATAATATTGATATAATACACAAGTATTCGAATAAGTTTAATCCAAACATATGACCACAAGGCGTCCGGATACAACCAGGTGGAAAGAGTAATCATACCACAGAATCTAATTAAATCCAAATGCACTTTTATTTAAAAGGAAAACAAATTAGTGACATTCATAAAATTACGTCCGAATGTCACTGGTATGTTTGAGATTTTGATAGTATACCTATTACTTTCAAAATACCCGGGAACGTTTTTATTAGGTTGCTATGGGGAGTCAGGATGGTGTCCTGAAGCTGAGCTTTATGTTAGTTGACATTCATCAGCCAGATGTCTTCTATCTTCAGGTAACAAGTGACTGTTTAGAAATTCTAATATGTGTCATCTGTTACCACAACAAAAGATCTTAATACTTACCTATTAGTGTGATGAATAACACTGTAACTAATGTAGAAAAAATATCATATGCCGGTATTTATGAAAGTTTCAAACACAAAAAGATTCGTCAGTATGGGGTTGTAGAGATTATCGAATTTCATTGACAACATATGGTGATCAAAGATTGACAGACATTAAAAACTTGGAAGCATTAGACAGCCGTTTCGTCCTAATATTGAGCTTCTCAGTAGCGTGTATCCATGACCCCGCAAACCGTATTCCAACACAGGACCTTCCTTCTCGCTCAGAAATGCTTAATCTCTAGACTACTGAACCGTCATTCAGTCTAATTTCAATCAATTCACGACATTGTGAGGTCATTTCCCATTGTCTTTAATGGGTTATTGCTTCACACCCGATCAGACACTTTATAAATTGCTCAAAAAGTATATAAAATGGAATACAAGGTAATTAAGTTCAAACTTACCACATATCATCAAAGAATGACTTTATAAAGGGTAAGATAGAGAAAGACATTTTCATATGAAAATAACAACACTTGTTTTAGTGCTCAAATTTAAAAAATTAATTTCTCTATATTTTTCTCATAGATTTTCCCTGTCTCCATGTTTACAGAAGATGACAGACTTTGATGTTATTACTTTGATGTTGATTAGCTCTATCATTGTGTCGATTTTTTTCTTCAATTAAGCTATTTATATTTGAGTTGTAAAGAAACATTACCATTGTACATGGCGTTATCTCACTTAGACCTGTAGTAAATTCCTTTATTTTAAAAAAAGGAAGCTATTCGATAGTCATAAGACTAATTAATTATATCCGCTTTTTACTATCAAAGTGATGCAGTGTAAATAGAATCAAGGGTCTGTTTTTATCTGAAATGCGTTTAATGTTAATGTTATATCGATTGCCTGAGTACCCTGTTAATATATATGATGTGGTGATTCCCGCCAATTAGAGAGGAGTGAATTATCGATCAGAGTAATGATACACGAAAGCCGTATGAGCAGTCTTGAGTACTTATCAGTCTTGCTTTCTGCCTAGCCCAACCAGTTAAGTCCAGAACACCAATAACAGCCTGTGAAATATGAATCGTTATTCACAAACATACTGGGTTTATATACCAAACAAACTGACCACATCGTAACATAAAATAGAAAATAACATATGTACAAGCTTTGGCCAAATGTGGTTGTGAATAGGGGTAACAGTAATCGATACACTTGGGATAACTCACGAATGGCAAATCATATAACAGTCTATGAGTCAAAATAAAGTTCATAATAAAGTGAATATGAATAGTTAAGTCACTTAACAATTATACAATAGGAAATAGACATATCACATTGGTCGATAAATAGTCGTCAAAGTTACCATTCATAATTCTCGTCGGGATACAACAGTTAATAAATTCAATTTTTGTGTAAAATGTCACCGAATGATGTAAGGATGAATAAAAAGTAGACTAATATTGTCAATTTAGGTCTTATCTACTGATAAGGTGAAAATATTGTAGTTAAACTGTTTTTTTTTCATCGAACTAACATTGTTGGAGGGAATGACTTAAATATTTTGGATGAAGATTTCAAAACTTGATATCAATTAATAATCACCTGGTAAATAAACCTAAAGGAAACACTATACTTGAGTAGTTCAAATCATAGACTGACTTTAGCGTTCTTTTTGCTGGTTAGCGTTTTTTTAGCGAGTTAGCTTTGTATAGGATGGGTTCACTAACCCCATGTCAAACCCCCCTCCTTTACCCGGGCTTGGGACCGGCATTAGCCACCGGAGGAGCTACAGGCGGAGTTATAGACTGACTTCAACTCGACAATTATTGAAAGCCAGATAGTAGAAAACCATCCATAATAATCTAACATAATAATAAGCACTTATACTCTAATGACTTACTCTAAGAAAAATTAGTGATGTTTTAGTAACAAATTATAACTGGTAGGATTTACCTATGTCAAGAGTGGGATAACTATCACAGATGTCAATAAATGAGTATCGTATAACATAACTAATTGACTGAGATTATAAAAGTGTACCATCAGGTGTCCACCAGTTATTTTAAAGGTAAGTTATTGACTTGGGTCATCAGCTGACGTGACTGATAAGTCCCATATTAATGCTCTTAAAGGGACTATTTATTCTTAATAGACAACATGAGTTAAGATATAGGTTTGGATTGTGAACACTAGAAACACCGGTTTTTTGTGAATAAATTAATTGACCAAACTTCAAACTGATCTATATGGAATTGGTTTACAATCTGATTAGTACTGTTGACCTAGAAAACACTATTCTCGTAAACTTTAAAAATTAATCTACAGACTACTGTTTATGTTGATTTAGTTATTCACTGAAATAATCAACAAATATAACTTTTGATTGATATCATAAATAGAACAATGTTAGACCAACATTGGAAACCTGGAAGCACTGGGCAGCCGTTTCGTCCCAGCACTGGACTCCTTAGCAGTATACATCCATGATCTTGCACGCAACACTCAAGTCCAGGACCACCGATCTCGCACACGAACGTTTAACCTCTAAACCACTGAGTCCAATAGTGTTAATATCTAACTTCGACCAATTCACGATACTGAGTTACCGTTCTTCATTGTCATCAATGATTAACTGCCTCACAACAGATACGGTTTGACTCCACTGGTCACTGCTTCTCATTAGAACTCCACAAAATCCATCTTCAAGCAAGTTACTAGTGAACAAATAAGGAGTCCCAAAGTAGGAAAGAATGGCCATGCAGGGATTACAGGTTTTCAATGGTGGTTTAACATTGATCCAATCATGATATAAACCTAAACTCAACAATCTCCACAACCCTATACTGATAAATATAACTTTTTTTGTTTTCTACATTTAAGCAAATTATTAATTACAATTGTCGAGCTTTAGTTGCTGCTGTACCATTTTTTACATTTGCTGATCAAAATTTTGTCTCAGAAGTAGTAGTTAAATTACGTTATGAAGTGTTTCAACCAGGTGATTTGATTATTAAAGAAGGTACAATTGGTACAAAAATGTATTTTATTCAAGAAGGTATAGTGGATATTGTTACAAGAGATGGAGAAGTGGCCACTAGTTTGTCAGATGGTTCATATTTTGGAGGTGAGTGTATTTTTTTATGCAGAGATTAATTTTGTATATAATTTTAGACCTCAGTGGTAGAGTTCAATTATAACAGTTGAGATCTTGAGTCAATTGAAGCCAGATCACTATGGAAAGCACTGGAAGCACTAGACGGCCGTTTTGTCCTATTGTGTGACTCCTCAGCAGTTCACATCCACGATCCCGTCTCGCGAGATTCGAACCCAGGACCTATCAGTCTCGCGCGTGAGCACTTAACCTCTAGACCACTAAATCAGCTGGCATCCAACGGCGTTAATGTCTAACTTCAACAGATCCACGAAATTGAGCGACACATCCACCAATGTCTTCAGTGAGTTACTATCTCACTACAGACCTGGTTTCTTGTTATTAACTAACATTTGTGAGTAACCATTCTTATGTGTACGTCAAATATTCATGTAACTCGATCAATAGAGCTTATTTATATGGTAGAGGTTTATGTATTCGGCTTTAATCTTAATTGTTGACATGAGTGTCAATGATAATAATAATAAAACAATCAAAACAAAGTAGATAAAGCGGGATTTGAGTCTGAGACCTACTGGTAAAGGTCGATCACTTTAACCATTAAACCACCGCTCCATAAATCTTCATTAAATTCATCATCAGCTGTCATATGACCAAGTTACTGTTATTTATAGAAATGAATTTTCAGTATTTCGTTGGGATTTTCACTCGATTTTATTATTTCAATATATCAAATATAGATTTGAATGAATTATTGGCTAATCCAGTTTAATAGTACCATGAAGTGATAACTCAAAAGGCCTGTAGAATTCGTAAATCAATCTAAATCATTATGGCAGTAAAAACACACAGTTGGATAACTGATAGTCTCAAGAATCGGTTAGATAATACACACAAAAGAAAAATATCTCATCCTTTAATTCGTTACCGAAAATTACAGACATGCACTGATTAATCTATATTATCAGAAGGGGGTTTTGTGAAGATTTTAGTACTTTTATGTAGTTGAGATCATGAGTCAATTGAAGCTAGACCATCATCGAAAACCTGGAAGCACTGGATGGCCGTCTCATCCTATTGTGTGACTCCTCAGTAGTGCTCATCCACGATCCCACCTCGCGAGATTCCAAACCAGGACCTACCAGTCTCGCGCCAGAGCACTTAACAGATAGACCACTGAGCCGTCTGGCATCCAACGGTGTTAATGTTAAACTTCAACCAATCCACAAAATTGAGCAACCATTCACCAATATCTTCAGTGAGTTGATATCTCCCCTTCTGATAATGATCATATGCTCACTAGTGACTGGCTCCATAAGGTATTTCCTGGAGTTCTAGTGAGAAGCAGTAACCAGTGGAATCTCTATTAGTTAATAAGTTCTAGTATTGCATATTGATTACTTTTTTTAGTATCTTGGAAATAGTTTCAATATACACAAGTGCTTAATTCAATTCACATTGGGAAGGTGAGCCGAATTGGAATACAAGTAGGTTCATTCGATAAGTTCAAAAGCGAAACAAGGAATTTTCATAAAACTTTCAAATAATTTACTTGATTTACATTGTTGATACATCAAAATGGGTTCTTTTCAAAAAGTTACACCATTTTTTCTTCTTATTATAGAAATATGTCTATTGACAAATGCACGCCGTGTAGCAAGTGTTCGAGCTGAGACATATTGTAATGTTTATTCATTAGATAGAGCAAGTTTTTTGGAAGTATTAGATAATTATCCATTAATGCGTAGAACTATGGAATCTGTTGCAGCTGAACGTTTAAATAAAATTGGACGTGATCCTTTAGTTGTTAGTAATCGTAAAGATTTATATGATGATTTAAAATTAGTAAATGAAATAGTAAATCAGGTAAGCTTTTTTTAAATTAAATAACTGAGTACATTTTATTCTCATTGTTAAAAACATATTGGTGTGTTACTTACTTATTTACTTACACCTGTTACCTCTCGTGGAGGATTATAGTCTGCACACCAACATTCTCCATCCAACCCTGTCCCAAACAATCCTTTCCAGTTCTTTCCAGTTAACATTTATCCCTTTCATATCTGCTTCTATTTCCCGACGTAATGTGTTCTTCGGCCTTCCTCTTTTCCACTTCCCTTCCGGATTCCGAGTTAGGGCTTGCTTCGTGAGGCAGTTTGGTGATTTCCTCAATGTATGTCCGATCCACTTCTAATGTCTTTTCCTAATTTCCTCTTCATCTGGTAGCTGGTTTGTCCTCTCCCATAAAACGTTGTTGCTGATAGTATCCGGCCAGTGAATGTTGAGCGTTTTGCGAAGACATTTGTTCATAAATACTTGTACCTTCTTGACGATGGATGTAGTAGTTCTCCACGCTTCAGCTCCGTACAGTAGGACTGACTTTCTTGACGTTCGTATTGAAGATTCTCACTTTGAAATTAGTTGACAGTTGTTTCGAGTTTGTCTTTCCTTCTTTGTCCTTAACTGGTCTCTCTGGTTTACTATATTTACCTTCCAGTTTCTTCGTTGTATCATATAGTTGTTTCATATTCCCTTCTCTTGCAGCTGTTTCCCGCCGTCGTTGCTAGTTCTCCCGTGTATTTCTGCTTAACAGCTTTAAATATTAGTATGTACAATTGATAAATCACCGAGTAGTGATTAATATTATGTTCATCTTGTCTAATATGGCTTAACACCTTGTGCACTATGTTCAATTGTCAGGTGGATGAAGCTTAAGAGTTTAATGATAAATAAGTTGTTTAATTTAAAGGAAGTAACAATATGACTTCAATTTTGTGTTGAAATTATTCATCCAATTCTATCAATCAGCATCAAAGGACTAGAATAATACAACATAATGATCAGTCAGTTGTATCAAACCACTTTACACGATCATATGTATATGAAATTACTATTGTACTCTAATTCACGATATTTTCTAACATCCGCAATGTGGGACTAGGACAACTATTTGTGATTGTTTATTTAAGATACACATAATTTTTTATCAGGATTCAATAGCTGAGTGGATAACGCGACGGCGTTTGAAGCAAAAGGTAATGGGTTCGAGTCCCGGAGTGAACATCAACTCTGGGATGCAGGTACATCCGTCTGACGAGTCCCAAATAGGACGAAACGCGCGTCAAACTGGATACCACTGCTAGCCACTATCCATCTTTGCCCCCAAATGCCGTGGTACGGCCGAGAGTGGGGAGAGTCCGCTCTAACATGGCCACGCGTATATAGTCTCTCCCAGGGAAGTCCTACTCATTGCCTTCTCGTATCTAGGATGTTTACGAAATTGAGAGGACGAAAAGCAAGTGACCGGCGCTTTAACCGGGTTGGTGGAAACGGAAAGTTCACCCACGGGAGTTGGAAAACCCTGATTCCAAACCAATGGTGCATATGGGCTCCAGTATCCTGAGGGAACAGATGGCGTATGAATCAATTGTTGGTCACCGGCTACCATGAGACTGCATCTCCTCACGATGCTCCACTGCCTTGTGGATCAGATCTTTAGATCAAAGGCTTCAGGTGTGGCCCCCTATGAAAACCATCTGTTTCGGTTTGAGCACCTGGGTAGTATCACAGCCCTCACACAAATCAAATGAGATTTGTGTGTCGCATATATATCTGGTGCCCTTTTGTAACAATATTTATGTGTTTAAATAAAATAAAATAAATAAATTCTTGATCATACTCATTACAGTGGGAAGAATTGTCGAAAATTAAGACGAATCATATAACCTTTTTATCGTAATCTGAAATATCTGATCAGATCATACTCTATCTAAATTCAGAACCTTCCGTATACTTCATGCAGTTAGGAATATGTTTGATCATTTCTCAATATATAATGACGAGCTCATCTTCCACCTAGATTGCTTACAACAGAAAATCTAATGATGTAGGATTGTTTATTTACAATGTACCTTATAAATTGTTAAAATTCATAGTTGATTTCTGGTTTCCTTAGCTGTGGTCATACTAAATGGTGGACTCAGTACTTTGAAAAAAACTATGGTATTTCGGCGAGACTATAATTTATGGACCAGCCAATCAGAAGCGTCTGAGGGATATCAAGGTCACAGCGCCAATTTCAGTACCTGATGCTCATGTACGGTCGGTTCACAGAGAATTTTAGAGAAGACTTTACAATTAAGCGGCTACAACAAATGAAACTATTAAGAAGTTCCTGTATTTGTAATTACGAATATTAAATGACTTTTAGACCTTGTGCAGACTACCGTGACGTTGTCCTTCGATGTAATATATGTTGAAGGAAGACGTTTGCTAGAATAGAAACCTTTAGTGCTCAATCCAGATTGAGACTAAGGCATATTATAATAATTGCTGCCAACTGTATAATAAAAGCACCAGTAACATTGACTGCAATAATCTCAGATGTTACTGAAACTTCGGCTGTTCAGTGGTATGAGTATTGTAGGGACATATCCATAATAAAAATGATAAACTTACACAACCGGAGTACACACAAACAATAATGAAGCTATGTGGTCGAGGCTGAGAAGGTTTTTATGACCTTATCATGGCTCCAGAGACCAACTATTATGGAGTCATATGGATGAGTTCCTCTACCTTATACATTATGATTTTGGAACCTTTGAACCTTTTTCTAACGTTGACAAGTTTTTTGGATAATATAAAAGAAGTATATCCACTTTAATTATTTGGTTTTGTATAATATAGTTTTACTCTATGCTGACTGTTTACTGATTGGCTAACATTTCTCAAGATCACTTAAGATTCGTTCTAAGGTCGTCCATAAATTATAGTCTCGCCGATATTTCTTATGTTTCGGAATATGATCACTTAATGAACATTAGTAACTACGAAATCTTTATTGTAACTATTTTACAGATTGACAAGTTATTACATAATCAGTGAGAAACATATTTCTGTATAGATGATTCCTACTTTATAATAATTTTAATTCAATCTTTTCCTAACTTTACTTATTATATAAAATGTAAACTTTTAGGCTATTCGTGAAGCAGATGATGTACAAATCGAAGGAGAAACAGAAAATAGCGCTGATGAAGATGGTGTTGATGGTTATAAAACTAATGATAATACTAATACTACTAATGGTCGGGCTAGTGGCAATCATAAACGTCACCATGATGAAAGAAATTATCAACCATGTAAAAAAAATAATAAATTCTCTCATCCAGTAAATTATTTTAAACAACGTAAACTATCCCATTGGAATCCATTAATTTTACGTAAAAGTTCTGAACCAGAATGGTTACATCATTCAGCTAATGATAGATCTAGTGCTACATCAACATTATTCAATACAGGCATTCGTAAATGGTATCATATTAAACATGGTAAATCAAATATATCCAAGGTGATTAACAAAACTAAAAGTGTAGATAATTTAACAATGTTTAAACTATCACCAAATCTTTCAAATAATTGGCATATAACTAAATCAACACCAGTGAATGTAACTGTTTCGGTAATTAATGAACATGATGATGATGATGATGATGATGTAACACCGAAAGAATCAATTACATCTAATACATCAATAAAAATCAATAAACAAAGTGATGAAAATAATCTTTCAATCAATAATAATCAATAAAGGGATCATTACCATTACCATTATTATTATTATTATTACTATTATTACGTAATATCTACAATCAATAGATTCATTCACATAAAGATTTTAGATCTTCATTTAAATATCATTTGTGAATAACAAATGTAGAATTAGCAAATGATCATTGAACTAAACAATGTATTACTTTAAATACACTAATATATATTATTGTTCATATATAGATATTTCAATGTTCAGTGGTTGTGAAACAATCTAATTTGTTTATCATTATAGATATATGTATACTTGTTGATTAAACAATCTATCCCAATTAGATTAAAATTCTTATTTGTTATCATTGTCAATAGTTTGTTTTCGTTAGGTTTTTCGGAGGGGGGGGTTTCACCTTACAACTGTATCAGAAGGGGTTTGGTGAAGATTTTAGTAATTTTATAGAGTTGAGATCATGAGTCAATTGAAGATAGACCACCATTGAAAACCTGGAAGCACTGGAGTTCTAGTGAGAAGTAGTAACCAGTGGAGTTCAACAAGGTCTGTTGGGAGATATCAACTCACTGATGATATTGCTGAATGATTGCTTAATTTCGTGGATTGGTTGAAGTTAGACATTAACATCGTTGGATACAGGCTCAGTGGTCTATCTGTTAAGTGCTCTGTCACGAGATTGGTAGGTCCTGCGTTGGAATCTCGTGAGTGCGGGATCGTGGATGCGCACTGCTGAGGAGTCCCATAATAGGACGAAACTACCGTCCAGTGCTTCCAGGTTTTTGATGGTGGTCTAGCTTCAGTTGAATCACGATCTCAACTCTATAAAATTACAACTGTATGTTGATAACATTGGTGAATTAATGACGCTTGGTTAGAAAGGATGTACTTTTTTTCCAATCAGAACTAGTCACACAACTATCAATCATTAAATATCCTTTAAAATAACTCAATTCATTATGTAATTTCATTGAATGATCAATTAATTAAGGTAATTTCAAGTAGATGATTGATTGAACATCGAATATATACAACATGAGTATTATGTTGAGACTGGATTAAAGTATTCAGTGTTGTTTGTTGTTTAGTATAACTGTATTAAACGAGAACATTGGTGGGGACAATCGATTGTATCTTGGTAAAATATAATGAATATACACTAAATACTTCATTTTCAAATTTCCATTATTTGTCATTCACATTCTGTATAATTCTTTAAGTTTACAATTCCTTTCTATTCTACCTCCAACCACTATCTTATCTCAACATAGTGAACGCAATGTCCAGTCACCTAGACCAGTAGCCACATTGCAACTTGGTCGATAGGATTCGATTTGCACTAAGAAGGAGCTGACATACATGACATTGATCCCCACCCAGTGATCAATCAATTGTAATACATTTCAGTCGTACAGGAAACTGGTCGCGACCCGGATAGCTTAACGATAACGTCTCTGACTGTGAAGCTGATTCGTACGGAATCGAATCCATCAGGGAGCATCAGTTCACTCGAGATAACAGGTAGACCTTGCTGACGAGTGCCAATTAGCATAAAACCTCGGTCCAGGCTTCCCTGTTGACTACTTCTAACCATCTTATTCCTTCTATTCACTTCAACTTGATCTTCTTAGCCTTCTGCTGTCAGCTTTTTCATTTCCGATTGGTGCTATGTACTACTTATGTCTGTCAACATAAGTAGCACACACTACATAACAACTTTCAATCATCTTTATTAAAATCACTAAACAAAACCAATCTAACTCAGTGATTAGTTTTTTTTAATGCTTAAATTAGGTCTATTAGAAACTTGAAAAGAATTTGAATATGAATTTCATATTGAAATAACATGAGTTAATGATCAGGTAGTGAATAGTTGGAAGCTTATATTGTTGATTGGTTTGTAAAAATTTTTTACCGTTGAAATGAATGAACAATTTGTATTTATCGTTTGGATATGTGTGGATTCTCTGAAAAGGTTTTGCGTAAACTTACACTTCATATTCATTTTGTATTGTTTGTTTGAATCTTTTCATTGAAGGATATGACTGCAATTGATCAGTCTCTTCTTGGCATATGTACATCATGTGTGGATTGTCTCGATATTGCCTTAATTCATAAGCATCCTAAGCGAAGGTAGATAGTGGCTAGCAATGGAATCCAGAGTGTAAATTACGTCCTGTACTGGACTCGTCAGCTGGATGAAGCGAACGGTACTGGGTTCGAGTTCCAGAGTGAATATCAACTCCGGGATGCAGGTATATCCAACTGACGAGTTCCAAATAAGAAGAAATGCGCATCCTGGATGGAGAATGCTGGTGTTCGGCTTATGCTCCTCCACGAGGAGTAACAGGCGTAACTAAGTATGCGTCCTGGATTCCGCTGTAGTCACCATCTATCGACAACTGCATCTCTGTGCTAATGTAGTATGGCAACTCTAACAGATGTGCATACGTACGAAGTTCTACGTTGTGACTGACTGACTGACCTTACACTTCACAGTTTATAGTTATAATATTTGGTTAAGATATTTAGGTTAGTTACCAAGTTAATCTATGAAAACGATTTATCTTATCTATAGTTAATTGCCTATCTTTTCACTTATTTAAAGAGTTATATAACCATATGTGTCTTTTGAATATTAAATTACGTTGAATCTAGTTATTGGAAATCAAATTAAGTGAAAGTTATCTCAAAGAATCTGAGTTCTTATTTACAACTCTCTAGTAAGTAATGGTTAACAATCAAAAAAAAATGTTTTTCTTTTCTAATGTTTTCAACACTTTCATCTTAAAATATCAAAAATATCCTTACAGTTTCTTGTGACATTACAGGTATAATTTCTTAATAATCATACACTCAAGTAATGGGTTCCAACCTCCTCATTATGGAATACTTCTTTTGTAAATACATATCTAAATAACGGTGACTGACCACTGAATAGTAATCTCTTATCATATTTACCTAGTCCTCATTTTCGATCGGATTCACTAGTCTATATGACCAGGCATTATATGTAGTATATGTTTAGGTTTTATATAGATGAAGGTAATAGGTAGAAAATCTGAAACGTATGTTCCATTGTAGTTGGCGCTACTTCAAAACAAAAAACGTATCTACAAACTTGTGATGACTGATTCATTGGCATAATACATTCATATATTTGTTAATTTATCACTATTCATTTATCTCATAACAGTTATTCTACTAATGAGTAATTTTAACATTTGAACAAAATTATAAATAACACTTGGTATTGTTTGCTTGAATCTTCCCATTGATGTTTAGAACTGTAATTGATAAGTCTCTTATTGGCCATATGTGCATACTGCGCGTACTGCCTCGATATAGCCTAAATTCACAAACATTATAAGCAAAGATGCACATCAATGGGAAGATTCAAACAAACCATACTAATTGAATTTAAACTTCACTCCATTGCACAAGCAAGTGACTATCAGGACTCAGTAGCTGAATGGATACCACGATGGTGTTTGAAGCGAAAGTTACTGGGTTCGAGTCCCAGATTAAACATCAACTCTGAGATACAGTTACATCCAGCTGAAGAAACGCGCTTGCTGGATTCCACTGCTAGCCGCTGTTCATCTTTGCTTAAAATTATAAATATTTCTACTTATACATGAAAGCAAAATCGTGAAACATCAAAGTATTCCTTATCACCGAATTTATTATAACAACATATTGATGTTTAATAAAGTTTGTGGAGATTCACAAGTGTATGATGAATAAAACATAAATGGATTTCTTTTTTCTAGTGAATTCAGTAAATCATTTGATTTTAATCCTCAAAATAAGTGGACTTAATTTTTTACCATAATACTTTTAATCCATCAGATACCAATGGTAAACACATTCTTTGTAATATGATCTAATTCTTCAGCGCATCAATTTCTGGGAAAAGGAAAAATGATATCGCATGAAGTAAACATCCAGATAATTTTATAAAGGTAATTCAAATAAGAAAACTGTGATTGATTGAATAAATCATTGAAACTTTCTTTGACTAACATATTGTGGATGAGATTTCTTTAAATGCTAAGGATAAAGTGTAGGAAGTAGGTGTATTAGCTAGTCAATAGTTTTTCTAAATAGAAAGCTGTACTCCTAATATCATTGTTTATTCCCCTTAAAGGTAAAACACCAAGGATCTGTCACAAGAGTTAATCGAACTGTATTAAACACTTTATGGAAAACACAAAACTTAGTATATTCATCATGCAAGATAAACGTATCGATCATAATTCGTTATATTATGTAATAAACTGTTCTCTATCTCCTACAAAAACGTATGACTTTGAGTCAAATGAATATATACTTGAAGTAAACTAAAAAGTGGAATAAACATTATTACTTACTTACTTACTTACACCTGTTACTCCCAATGGAGCATAGGCCGCCAACCAGCATTCTCCAACCCACTCACTCTTTCATGGGCCTTCCTTTCTAGTTCTATACAATTTTTGTTCATTCTTCTCATGTGTGTCTCCATTTCTCGGCGTAATATGTTCTTTGGTCTTCTTCTCCTCCTTTGATCTTCAGGATTCCATGTGAAGGCTTGTCTTGTGACGAAGTTGGGTGATTTCCTCAATGTGTGTTCTGTCCATTATCTTAGGAATAAACATTATATACATGGTAAACTGAAAAGCTTTGGATTACTAATGTGAAAGTAAATTTAATAAAACTTCATCCCTAGCAAATTAAGAAAGAATGTGTCTTATATTTAGTTTCAAAGAAGATATAATTATTAACTTGCTAGCATCAAGTTCAAATAAAAGTTCTTTACCTTAACACCTTTTGTGTATTCCAGATGCAAATAAAAGACAGTCTTCCGATTCTGTGCCCTTCTATGTGCGTATGTAAACTTAAATGATCCGGTGGAGAAAGAATAACTATGCAGCCTTCCCGCATACTGTGCAGCACTGTTAGGTAAAGGAATAGCTAAATTATTGTTTGGACCTGTGCTAGAAAAGCTGACTTGACATTTTTGGTTGACATGTTTCCAATACTTAGTTGTCCAATACTGTGTT
Organism: Schistosoma mansoni; assembly: GCF_000237925.1. Classification (NCBI taxonomy): domain Eukaryota; kingdom Metazoa; phylum Platyhelminthes; class Trematoda; order Strigeidida; family Schistosomatidae; genus Schistosoma; species Schistosoma mansoni. Next base: position 677,654 of record NW_017385988.1, on the reverse strand, counting down.
CGATAATCGTTGTCTCCGAAGGATTGCTGACATTCAGTGGCAACACCATGTTAGTAATGCAGAGGTTCGGCATCGTGTGTTCGGGCGCAGAGACGATAATTCAATTGGTGTCACCATCTTGAAACACCGACTTCGGCGGCTTGGACATGTTTTACGAATGTCGTCCCAGAGACTTCCACGTCGTGCATTATTTGCCGACTCTGGGACTGGTTGGAAAAAGCGGAGAGGAGGTCAGTGTATGACATGGTGTCGTGGCATGAAAGAAAGCTGCAAAGGGCTAGCTTCTGTTGGTCCTTCACGACCCCCTGGCTGGGGTCCGAGAGATAGTGCAACACAGTGGCTAGAGACGTTATCAGATATGGCTCAGAATAGAAGCCAGTGGCGAACATGCTGCAACCTTCTTTTACTTTCTACATAAAGAGTGGTTCTAACTTTCTTAACTGAAAGAGTCTTCTGGTTGTACATTTCAGTCCGCCTTATCTTTTCATCCCTTCTCTTCCTACTTTAATTATTTTGTGTGGCGCATATGTATCTGGTGCCCTTTTGTACCAATATATATGTGTTTAAGTAAATAAATAAATACTTAGTTGTTCAGTCCCCGAATTGCAGTGTAGGAACTCAGATTTAAAACATTTTAAAAGTTCTGATTAAGCTTCGACTCAGCACTTGATTTGGATAAACGAAGTGAAATAAAGATAATGATTTTATCTGTGCAGCAGTAATTAGTTCCATCCATCACTGTAATTCAAAAACTTAGAATCTCATGCAACTGTTAGGAATGTATTATTTAACAACGTTTTCAGCTACTCACAAGTAGTATAAATACAAAAAGTAAAATATAAACCCATGGGACTGGAAAATTTGTTTCATTAAAATTCATTACATTTGCATTTCAAATCAGCTGATCCATAATTTTACATAACCATCCGGTCTTTTTTGCATATTTATGTTCGTTCAATTATATATAACGCTCATTTTGACCAGACTGTCGTGAAATTCCTTTTAGATCAGAGGGTGTTTTGTGGAGAATTTAGTATTTGCACATTTGAAATCATGAGTCAATTGAAGCTAGAGCACCATAAAAAACCTGGAAGCACTGGATGGCCGTTTCGCCTTATTGTGGGACTCCTCAGCAGTGCGCATCCACTATCCCGCACTCACGAGATTCGAACCCAGGACCTACCAGTCTCGAGCCAGAGCCCTTAACCTTTTAAACAAAACTAAAACATGCCAGCACTTTAAAACGCCTATACAAAGAAGTTCAGCCGAAAATATTCATGCTATTTTTACTAACTATAAACTACGAGAACCGATCATTTGAGTTTGCTTTAATGTTGATGGTGTTACGCCAAGCCAATATAGATAGTAACAGCTTTATATGATTAATCACACCGTGACTAAATTAAAATAATTGGAAACTTATGAATAGTGAACAAAAGTGAAATTCAGGTTCTGTTTGTGATTTGTCATCTGTATACACCTGCATTACAATGTTGGTGTGGACACTTACAACTAGAACCATTATCCATCCAGTTGATGAGTTTTAAATGGGACGAAACATATCTTATATTCTGGTGTTTATCACAATCCAAAGGTGTAATAAACCTTTTGATGGTGCTGTGTTTTCTGAGTTAAATAGTTTTTTCCGTGCTTTCATTATCATTATAGACAACACTTTGAGTCCCTGCTTGATGTAGAAGTAACTACTGAAAAGTTTTTTGTTCATATCACATCATCTGATGTTTCTTTTCCGAGAAAATTTCTATCAAAGTTAGTCAGTTATAGTGAACATTGTCGTTTGATTATTCATAGGAATTAATGAAACCCGTGATTTCCCTTATACTTGAACAATCACTTCTATGTTACCTACAATCGCTTATTGTCATTAATAACATCATTTTCGTAAATTTCTCTGGTTTATTTTTAGTTTATTGAACTTGTTTAAGCATGCAAAATTATTAATGCATGTCTATTGGCTGTTTACATACATATTCATATTACATGTAAATGTAGACTAGGTTTGACCTTTTTGAGGTCATTTAGGTGCAATTAAGTGCTTTATATTATAATAAATCTATACATTGAACTAATTTTCAAAAAGAATGGACATCATCAGGAATGAAACATATATAGATATATTGATTGATTGACGGGAGTGTTACAATACAGTCTTATATATACAAAATTAATTTATACTAAAAGGTCACTTTTGGAAATAATGACATGAAAGTGTTCAATGCACTAGAGTTCAGATAATATTCTGAAACATTGTCAGTTTGGCTTTATTAATTTCATATGTAAGTAACAAGAAATTATACAACTAACAAATTTCATCAATGGATGAATTCACTAGTCCGTTTTAAGCTTAACCATGCTAGGAAACCTGGAAGTACTGGATGGCCATTTTGTCCTAGTACGTGACTCCTCAGCAGTAGGCATCCACGATCCCGAACGTGGCACTCCGATCTCGCTCACGAACGCTTGACCTCTAGATAACTGAGACAGCATCCAACAGTGCTAATGTCTAACTTCAACCAATCCACGATATTGAGCCACCATCCACCATTGTCTTCAGTGAGCAACTGCTTCACAACACACACGGTTTGACTCTATTGGTCATGTCTACTCATTAGAACTCTATGAAATCCATCTTGAATCTAGTCACTAGTGAACACATGATGACAATTGTCAGAAGGAGGGTTTGCAGAAATTGGAATAATTTAATGGTTGAATTCATGAGTCGATTTTAAGCTCAATCATGAATTCAAACCCTCATTCTGACAAAATTTCATTAACAGAAGGGGGTTTTGTGGAGATTTTAGTAATTTTATATAGTTGAAATTATGAGTGCCGTCCAGTGCTTCCAGGTTTTCCATGATGGTCTATCTTCAATTTACTCATGATCTCAACCACATAAAATTTCATTAAGTTAACTAGGAAAAATAGTGTAATTTTAATGAAATAGGAGGTATATAAGTAAACTAATTCAGTGATTTCTATATATCTCTGTATATATCACAGAGGAGACTCAAACTAAGATTTTTTTTAAAAATCACTAAAAATGGTCTATCTTAATTATTTGCTTGTTCAGTCTATTTTCAACGGAATTAATCACTTGTGTATAACCGCCCCCTTATGATATTTGCTTTTATTTCTTTTTTGGCCTTTGATAAAATCATAAGTTGTGTCAAATTGTATTTCATTTCCTATCAGAAGGGGTTTTATAGAGATTTAGTATTTTCATAGTTGAAAGCGTTAGTCAATTGAAGCTAGACTAGTGACTGATTTCGAAGGGTAAGTCCAGGAGTTCTAGTGAGAAGCAGTGACCAGTGGAGTTCAAATGCGCCTGTTGTAGAGATATCAACTCACTGAAGACAATTGGTGAACGGTTGCTCAATTTCGTGGATCATTTGAAGTTAGACATTAACACCGTTGAATGCCAGCCGGATCAGTGGTCTGGAGGTTAAGTGCTCTGGCGCGAGACTAGTAGGTCCTGGGTTGGAATCTCGCGAGTGCGGGATCGTGGATGCGCACTGCTGAGGAGTCCCATAATGGGACGAAACGGCCATCCAGTGATTCCAGGTTTTCGATGGTGGTCTTCAATTGACTCACGCTTTCAACTATATTAGTTTTATGATTATTTAGGAAATAAATTATTTAAAATTATATGGTCAGTGGTCATTACTTACTATTCATGGGACATTAGTTTGGCTAGTTCTTATGCATGAAGTAATTAACTTCAAGTGAACTGTTTTCTGCTTTTACCTTTCACGCCGTGCTTCATCATGTCCTGTGTAGATTATCTTAAAGTGATCAATTAATCTATGGTGAAATCTCTGATCCTATTAACCAAACGTAAACGCAGAGATGAGTGGGATTTTTTTTATAAGTAAATATGGTAGATAGTTGGATTTTACCGACAGGTAATAAACAAAAGTATTAGTGAGACTATAATTTATGGACAACCTTGAGAGTGTCCTCCTAATAACTAGGACTAAATGGGGATTAAAAACCAGTGTGAGGAATTAGAATTATGATTTAAAGAAGATGATTAAGGTTAGGTTCTAGATTTAAGGTTTTCATCACGAACTGATATCAGCTATAATGCCAAGACTCTGTTTATCCAAATGGATGGATGAATTTTGTGCCAAAGTCCAAGACCTACTTACTTATACCTGATTGGTTTGTCCATAAATTATAACCACGCCAAAGTATTTTAGAAGTTTTACGTCTTCTAAACCGAATGGTTTAGTGATAAAGATTTCATTATCTTTCTAGGTATCATCAGAGTAGAATTCTAAGAAGTATTCTACGCTAACATAAAGTTGTATGTAATTGTTTTCAGACTAATGATAGTCGTTAATGAACGTCGAGATTTTAAAGGGAACATGTAGAACTTTTCAAGTTGAAGTTGAAAATATAAGTCAATAGTATCCTGTTTATTGTTTCCAATCATCTAAAATTTTTTTATAGTAAAACCCGTTAATTAGCTTAGTGTTTATAATGTAAACAAAATAGATAAATTTTAAACAACATGGAAAATTAAAACAATATTTGATTAATATTAGAATGGGTTTTTGTGGATATTATAGTAATTTTAATAGTTGAGGTCATGAATTAATTGAAGATAGACCACTATGGAAAACCTGAAAGTACTGGATGGCCGTTTCGTCCTAGTGTGGGACTCCTCAGTAGTGCGTATCCACGATCTCACCTCACGAGACTCCAACCCAGGATCTATCAGTCTCGTTCCAGAGCACTTAACCACTTGATCACTGAGCCGGCCGGAATCCAACGGTGTTGATGTTTAACTTCAACTAATCCACGAAATTGAGCGACACATCCACCACTGACTTTAGTGAGCTACTATCTCACAACAGACTTGGTTGAACTCCACTGGTCACTGCTTCTCATTATAACTCCAGGAAATAAATACCTCTTGAAGTCAGTCACTTGTGGGCATATGTTGATTAATATCGGTTGAAGTCAGACATTAACACCGTTGGATGCCTCCGGCTCAGTGGTCTTGAGGTTAAGCGTTCGCGTGCAAGACTGATAGGTTCTGGCTTCAATTCTCGTAGGGCGGGATCGTAGATGCGCACTTCTGAGGAGTATCGTAATGGGACGAAACGGCTGTCCAATGCTTCCAGGTTTTTCATGGTGGTCTAACTTCAATTGACTCATGATCTCAACTATTAAAATTTCAATATTAGATTGTTTATCCATGAATGAATGATTAGTGTTGGACCAAAACAACTAAATGAACTGAATTTGTGAGCCATTACTCCAACCTATATGCTCTCTCTTTCTCTTGAGATGTTTACAAAAATGCATTCCATTATTATTGAAATGAAAATACAAACTTATGTGATGGATTTAATTATGGACATGTATCTTTGATAAATAGTCACCAGTTTTTTGTTCACGTTAAATAGACAAAATCGTTTGGTAAGCCTAGTTATGTAACAATTAGAACTTCATAGAATAAAACCTCAGGTCAATGTGACTTTTGTTTTTCCAGTAACCGTAATAATTTTTGTTACAAATTTCTAATTATTAAAATAATAAATCTAGACAAATAGATGGATACTATTACTGTGGAATGAGTCAGGCTAAATCATGTGTGAAACAATTAATAACATTGGGTTTATTGTTTGTAAACCTGAAACAAAATATTATTTATTTTAATAGCTGAGATCATGAGTCAGTTGGAGCCAGACCACCGTGGAAAACCTGGAAGCACTAAACGGCCGTTTCTTCCTAGTGTGGGACTCCTCAGTAGTGCGCATCCACGATCCCGCCTTGCGAGATTCCAACCCAGGATCTATCAGTCTCGTGCGCGAGCGCTTAACCTCTAGATCACTGAGCCGGCCGGAATCCAACGGTGTTAATGTCTAACTTCAACCAATCCACGAAATCCAGCGACACATCCATCAATGTCTTCAGTCAGTTACTATCTCACAACAGACCTGGTTGAACTCCACTAGTCACTGTTTCTCACTAGAACTCCAGGAAATATCTCTTGAAGTCAGTCACTAGTGAGCATATGATCTCAACTGTTAAAATTACTATAATATGCACAAAACCCCTTCTGATATTATTTGTTTATTGTCTAAAACTATAATTTAAGAGCCTGAACTAGTAGCGTTTATTTCATAACTAACTATTATCAAATAATAATTTATTGTAATCAAAGGTTACAATGATGCAACTATGTAAAATTCACAAGTTTCACATAGACTTATCATACTTTGTTTGTTAGTGGTTCACCTAATTATTAGTGTAATTCAAACTATCTAACTCTTTAGCTTGAATTAATCTTTTAATCTTGTATTATTTTGCTATTAGTTTTGAGCGATGAATAGAAGTGATTATGTGGTGTGGGTTGCTTATATCCATATAAGTAGTATATAACGATGGTCAGACATAGAATGTATTTCAGTAGAAGAATGATAAGAAAAGAACCGGAACGGAATGCAATCGGTATGAAAATGCATCTCTGCATTTACTTCTATATGTGAATTAAGTGGTTTAGCTTAAATGTTGTCTGGTGCTGCTGCTTTACCACGCTTGATTTGTCTGATCAGCGTCCTGATTTCTTCGATCTCTGTTGAAGTTACATCGACAGAAAAGTCTGTATATTACTTCGATGTGTGGTGGGTTCGGTGGGGTTGGTCAACTCAAGAGTTCGTCATAGTAATATACCCACCTGTTCCTCTGTTCTTGAATTTCGGTGATTGGTTTGCTTTCTTTGTCCTTGACCGGCCTCTTTGATTTACTATATTTCCCTGCTACTTCATTCGTTTTGACATACAATCGTCTAACTCTTTTTTCTCTTGAAGCCTTTTCCACTATCTTTTCTAGTTCTTCTACGTATTTCTGCTTGTCAGCCTTAATGCTCTTCTTCAGTTGCTTGTCTGCTTCAGTGTATTCAGCTGGTGTCTTAACTTTCTCTGTTCTTGTTCGACTGTCGTTAATTTCTGTCTTCTTGTCCATCCTTTCTTGAATCGTGGTCAGGATTTCTATGGAGCTCCACTCCTTATGATGATGCCTGTTGCGATTCAGAACCTCCCGACACATTCTAGTGCTTTTTTGATCAATTTCTAATTGTCCTAAATAGTAGTTTCTTCTTCCAGTAGATCTCGTATGTCTTGGGACTTGTTGCTGAGAGCTATCTTGAACTCGTTTTGTTTATCAGTATCTCGAAGGAAGTCTGTATTGAACTTTTGTAATATTATTTGTCCAGTATTTCTTTACCTCCAGTTTTATCTTAGAAACCACCCGGTGGTGGTCGGAAGCTATGTCAGTTCCTATCCTGATTCTCACGTCTTCCATTGTACTTCTGAATATTTTACTGATGCAAATATGATCTATCTTGTTCTCTGTAGTATGATCTGGTCAGACCCATGTAGATTTGTGGGAGAATGTAGTGCCACCTAGAATCATTTTGTTGTATGCATATAAATTTGCAAATCTCTCACAATTCTCGTTTCTTTCTCCCAATCAATCTATGTCGTCCCATGATATTGTGGTGGACCAGAAATATATCAACTCTAAGAAAGTAATAAAGTTATTACGTCCGAAAATCAATGTATTAACACATTAAGTATGATTTATAACCACAAGGAAAATTTACAGGACGTTACTTGAATTGTCAGAACTTGGCATTCGAGTCTCATTTGGTATAATAATCCACAATTATGAGTAATTAATAATTCTAACAAGGATTGTTATAATTCGAACTGTATATCCAGTTGAAGTATATAATGGGAATAGCGTTGTGGTCTGTAAACGTAGACAGTAAATACATTGGAATTCTGTTATCATAACAACAGGTAATTGACAACAAGAGACATATGTGTGTAGCAGTGTATTTGTGAGCGGTAATCGGTGTGTCGTGCTATAGGGAAGTCAAAACGGAAAACGGAAAATTCAATGTCATCCGTTTTTAAGAAACTATTTTACAGTCACTCATGGTAAACGTACAAATTAGGGGAATTAATGAAAGAAGGGCAAATAGTATCAAAAAGTTATTACAAAATAAGCTTGTCCTAACTATCTCCATAATATATTCATAACCATTGTTGTCTATTCTGAATTTGGTGTTTCGATCTCTAATCAGGATGGTCAGGTCCTTTACTGGACACTTCGCTATGATCGATTGCAGCCTCGGGTAGAACTGATCTTTATCGTCTTTATCTTTATCATTTGCCTCTTCGTGATCAAAATACATCAGCATCTCTCCCAAATCTAATTTTTACTGTCTAACTTGGGTCCTATGGGTTTTGCTGATTCTGAACATCACCAAGTTGTATCTCCTCATTTCCACAGCTATTTGGCAGGTCTTCCTGGTCCTCCACATTGTCTGAACATTCCATGTACCTATAAAATTTGTTGCTCTGGTTGTTAGAATGGTCATCGGCCTCGTGACTTCCGAAGAATTTCGGCATTCACCATGAGATGTCATCATTCTTTCTTGAACTTGGAGGGCAGAGTTTAGATGGCTTAATCTACTTTTTCTGATTAGTGTGACTTAGTATAACTCCACAGCCTTCGAATTATATGATCTTGACTAACATTTCATCCTACATTTAACTCAGTTGAACAGTTTTTAAATATCTTATCGATTAAGATAAGATTATTTGTTTACTTTTAAACATTCACTAAAGGTTACATTAATTTTATTTACCTTTTAGTCAAGCGGTAAGCTGAAAATCATATGATATTCTTCAATACTATAATTAAATTTTATCGGTAATATACATACATATAGGGATTATAGAGATTTCAGTATGACAGAGATTAATTTATCTTGATTTAGCACGAATATAAATGCAATTATTGGAATGCGCACTGCTGAAGAATCCCACAATAAGACAAAACGAACGTCCAGTGCTTCCAGGTTTTCCTTGGTGGTCTAGCTTCAATTGACTCATGATTTCAACTATGAAAATACTGAATTCTCCACAAAACCCCTTCTGAATGCGAATAATCAAAATAATGTTAATTTGGAACTCTGAACACTTATCATCTCTTGGTAACTAAACACGATTCTTCTTTCTGCCTGTTTTCAGATATATACTTTCTTTATTTTCTCGTTTAAAATTGACATTTGTTCGCTTATCACTAAAATAATACTAATCATTGTTTAAAAACATGGGACAAACTTGGTAACTTTGACGATAATCATTATAAATTTGGTCATAAATGGTGATTGAATCACTTGTTTGATGATGATGATGATGATGATGATGATGAACAAAAATAACAATGGTAATAACATCAATGACAATATTTGTTTTTCTATCGATTTAACTTGGCATGGATATTGAATATTTAAAGAAGAAAAAAAATGACAACTCAAAATTAGATTCTTGTTTGTCTACTTTCTAGGTTGTTCTGGTGTTGTCGTTTTTGTTTTTGTTTTTTAATTTCTTACTGTTACTATGACTATATTTATCATTATTTGTTTGTGTTTCAACAACTTGTATAAGCACATACAGGGTCATGAATACTTATTATATTGAAAATTGATAGAAAGAATTCTTTTTTTTTCCTCATTTTACAAGAGGTTATGTTCCACATACACTCACACACACACATTAACATCATTAATGGATATAGTTTGATTTGATTGTTATTCAGTATAAATAGAAAATATATACACAATTTTGTTTTGAATAAAATCAAATTAGACGTTTATAAAATTACTGTATAATTCATAGTAGAAAGCATGAGTCAATTGGAGCTAGACCACCATGGAAATCCTGGAAACACTGGACGGCCGTTTCGTCCTATTATGGGACTCCTCAGCAGTGCGCATCCACAAACCCGCTCTCGCGAGATTCGAACCCAGGACCTACCAGTCTCGAGCCGAAGCCCTTAATCGATAGACCACTGAGCTGGCATCCAACGGTGTTAATGTCTAACTTCAACTGATCCACGAAATTGAGCAACCATTCACCAATTGTCTTCAGTGAGTTCCTATCTCACAGCAGACGTGGTTTTGAATAATGATAATGTATAATTATGAATAAGTAATAATAATAAGCATAATTATGAAAAACAAAGTTTGTCATGTAAAAATTAGTTGCTACGCCAGTTTTCTTTTCTCTCTTATTCATAAATCTTTATAAACCAGATATTTAAAACAATTGTGATTTGATTTGTCAAATCAAACATTTGGTCACAAAAAAGGACAAAATAGGGCTCACCTATAAAATTAAGATGTAGTTGATTAGATAATGTTTCAATGTAAAATCTGATTCATTTCTTTTGAATATGTTTGGGATATAATTGACAGAAGTTAAATCATACTGATTGATTTATGATCTTTCATTTTATCTTTGATTCATCAGTTGTTATTTGATGAAATAAACAGCTGCCATAATATCTTGGTCAAATATCTGTGTATAAATTATAACGCCAATCCCTTTATATATATATATATATATATATATATATATATATATATATTTCTTTGTATATCTTGTGTCCAAGCATCGTTGATAAACAAGGAGGATCGGATGCAGATGTAAACGCGAGAATTGGCAAATCGAGGGAAGCATTTCTACAATTGAAGAACATATGGAACTCAAAACAACTGTCAACTAAACTCAAAGTCAGAATCTTCAATACGAACATCAAGACAGTCAGTTATACTGTACAAAGCTGAAGCTCGCATAACTACTACATCCATCGTCAAGAACGTACAAGTATTTATAAACAGTTGTCTACGTAAAATACTCAACATTCACTGACCGGATACTATCAGCAACAGCGTTTTATGGGAGAGGACAAACCAGCTTCCATATGAAGAGGAAATTAGGAAAAGACTTTGGAAGTGGATAGGACATACATTGAGGAAATCACCAAACTGCATCACGAAGCAAGCCCTTACTTGGAATGGTGGAGGGAAGCGGAAAAGAGGAAGGCCGAAGAACACATTACGTCAGGAAATAGAAGGAGAAATGAAAAGAATGAATAACAACTGGAAAGAACTGAAAAGGACTGTCTAGGACAGGGTTGGATAGAGAGTGTTGGTGAGCGGTATATGCTCCTCGACGAGGGGTAATAGGCGTAAGTATGTAATATCTTGCGTCCAGTATTTCGACGTTTTCTTAAACTAACTCATTTCCAAAGTTGTCCATACGTATGACATAAGCGAAGCTTTATTGTTTCATTTTACAGGTAACTAATGTTTATGTAGACGTAGACGGATTAAAATTTGTTTTTTAGGCCGAAGTATAACGTGAAGATTTCATAACACATCAGTTCGTTTCCTTCATATCTAAATATCATATCTCCTTAGGTTTCATGGCGAATTCAGGATTGTCCCATCCCTACTACTATCCTGTGCTTTCAACCTTTCGTTCATGGAGACGTTTTCACTAATGACTATCAAAGTGGTCTTATTTTATACAGGTGATGTGCTGGTTTAGCCACAGGCGTGTACATAATGCTTAAGTTTATATAGTAGTAATGTAGTTTACCAAATATCTCGCAATGATTGGAAGCTTGTTTAGTAATTTCCGAAACATTGTCTCTCCATATGAAAGAAAGATTTTTTTGTCGTACTAAGATAAATTCATCATTCTTATTGATCTGTTAGTAAAGTATATCTCAATGAACACTAGTTCTTTCGAACATTTATTATTAGGAATCGGTTCTCTATGGTTATTTTGATTGCATTTTTACTTTAGTGAGTTTTTGTTTCTTATCAAAAGGGGTTTCTTGTGGAGATTTTAATAATTTTATAGTTAAAATCATGAGTCAATTGATGCTAGACCACCATGGAAAATCTGGAAGCACTGGACGACCGTTCCGTCCTAATATGGAACTCCTCAGCAGTATGCATCCACGATCCCACCTCGCAAGATTCTAATACAGTGAATAGAACTTCCCTGACAGTGGCTGTATACACGTGGCCATGTGAGAGCATTTCCAGAAGGAGAGTTGACCCTCCTCACTGTCGGTCGTACCAGGGCATTTAGGGGTAAACCTCTATACTACTAATCTACCAATAATGTTCATTGAATTAATAATATATCAGAAGGGGTTTTGTGGGGATTTCAGTACTTTTCATTGTTGAAATCATGAGTCAATTGAAGCTAGACCACCATGGAAAACCTGGAAGCACTGGACGGCTGTTTCGTCCTATTATGGGACTCCTCAGCAATGATATATATTGAATAACATCAAAAACTTCATGACATAAGGAAATGTACGAATAGACGTATGACCAATTCTTATCATATCAATTAAATTTATGGCTAATATTTATTATTTAAATAGATGAATATAACAAATTTGAATGGAATAGTCAAATAATTTGCTAAATTGAAATTTTAAACAGTCCGGATTTCTCTCTCTCTCTCTGTATCTCTCATGTAATTGACTAAAAATATTCCCGTCATAGTTTTAATTTGATGAATAAACTTGTTTCCATGACCAATGATACATATACATATATATATAATGATATACCAGGACAGTTATGCTATTTATGATAACGTACACAATCATGCATTGGTCTTGACGACTATATATACATATATGTTACTCAGGTTCTAACAAGATGATATCCTTGTTCAATTAATAGATGAAATATAGAATGATATTGATTCACGAGAAATAAACTTGTTAAAAAGAATTTTTTGACGCCTGTGAAAGCAGTTGAGTACGACCAAGTTCTGATTTGAGATTAAACATGCAAATAAGAGAAAGATATTCATCATTGTTAAAGCCTGTATTTTTTCTTGTTTTATGACGATTGTGTATGATTGAGCTGTTTAGTTTTTGTTAATAGGTATACATATATATATATATATATATAATAAGAGTTTGTATGATCCTGTAATTGAGATTTAGGACCGGGTATAGTTAGATTCCGTTAGAATAATGACATCTTCAGTGATGAGTTTATTGACGTTCGTTATAGATACAAAGTTTTATGAAAATTTACATAGAATGTATCATCTGGAATCAAAATATGAGTTCAGTTCTAAGAAGGATTAACAAACCATATATACCTGCTTCATACTGTGATTTGAACTCAATATCAGACGCTTCACTAAGCTACTGAATCTAGATAGATACTATTTTATTCAAGTTGGAAAAACTACTAAATGAGATGAAATATGCCTCGTCGGTTTTCTTCGTAATTAAAATGTAAAAACTCCTCAATACAATCCAATGGTATGCAACCTAGATTCCAGAATATCAATTATTAAGAAGTACAAATGTATATACTTTATATCTCATTCATACAAAAGTCAAAGTTGACAATGATATGATGGTTAATTATAATCTACTTAGTTTAATGATTTCAATGTTCTAGAAGAGCAAATTAAGAAATACATAGAAAATTGATATTTTAATCTACTGAATATTAACCATAAAAAAAGGATCAAAAAGAGGACGAACCAAAAATTCATCCACAATGGGTTTATACGTCATTTGTTCCTTCAGAATCCTGGAGCACATATGCACCATTGGTTTAAAATCAAGGTTTCCCATCTCCTATAAATGGGTCCTCCGTATTCACCAATCCGGTTGAAGCATTGGACACTCGCTTTTCGTCGTCTCAATTCGTAAACAACAGTAATGTCACGAGAAGGCAGTGAGTAGGACTTCCCTGACAGTGGCTGTATACACGTGGCAACTGTCTTTTTCATTCATCATACATAATATCCTAAAAATTCAATATATTTATTACTCATTTTGTCACAGGATAGGTAAACCAGTCGGTCAGTCAGCTACAACGTAGGACTAGGCACATATATTGCATCAGTCCAAATTGTGATACCTAATTAGCAGAACAAGATCACCACATTCATAGAAGTAGTTACTTCAATTGTAACGGTGTTAATGTCTAACTTCAATCAATCCACGAAGTTAAGCAACCGTTCATCAATTGCCTTCAGTGAGTTGATATCTCACAACAGACCCAGTTGAACTTCACTGGTCACTGCTTCTCACTAGACCTCCAGGAAATATCCACTATTAACCAAATGACAAACAATTTTCCTGAAGATGTAGTTGCTTTTTAGTCACAACTTTTGAAATATATATACTCCGAGTATATTTTAAAGTTTGACTGAAACATTCCTGTCGATATCATATAGATTATGTGCTTCATAAGGGGTTATCCCAACTTTGATGTATCTTGATAGGTAAAGCTTCATTATGTGAAATATCTAGTGTTTGATTTGAATTTCGGTATTTAAAAATAAATGAATCGGTCGGGTACATTCAACTAATGAGTCTGAAGGGGGTTTTGCTGAGATTTTGGAACTTTTATATAGTTGAAATCATGAGACTGATAGGTCCTGGGTTCAAATCTCACGAGGCGGGATCGTGGATGAGCACTGCTGAGGAGCCGCACAATAGAACGAAACGACCGTCCAGTGCTTCCAGGTTTTCCATGGTGGTCTAGCTTCAGTTAACTGATGATTTCAACTATATATAATGAGTCTGAAGTTTATTGATAGAGAACTTCTAAATATGAATTAAAACGGCATTTATGTAGCTCGATATTCTGATCAAATTCTAAATGAAATTGTTAAGAGGATAATCTAGAATTATTTAGTAGATATGTATACAATTAAGTTCATAAAGATAATGTAATTAGATAGTTCCCAGTACTAAAATGTTATAAAAATAGAATGCAGTACAAATCGAACTTTACTAGACAAACCCTCAGAAACCTGATTATATCAGTATAGGATTGTGGAAATTGTTGAGCTTCCATTGAGATCATGAATTGATCAACCCTAGAACACCATTGAAAACCTGGTATCGGACTTCTTGACAGTGCTCATCTACGATCTCACTCGCGAGATTCAAACCCAGGACCTTCGGTCTCACGCGCGAACGCTTAACCTCTAGCCCAGTGAGCCAGCGTTCAATGGTGTTAGTGTCTAACTTCAATCAATTCATAATGTTGCACTACCATATTCGACTGTCTTCAGAGAGTAACTATCATCCAGTGCTTCCACGTTTTCAATGGTGGTCTAACATCGATTGATTCATAATCTCAATCATAACATGATATTATAAAATGCTTATACTCAATTCTTAATAATAATTCTTTTGGATACTGAAGATCAAAATCTGACATTTCATCAAAAACAAGTTACCTTGTAGGTTGACTTAGTGATATATCTTAATGGGTTTTTCTTTTATAGAAGCCTGTAGCTACATTGTTCAATTAACGTATATTATTAACTAAATAGAATAAATCTGACATTAAAATTAATTGTAATATTTACATAATTAACTTAATAGTTTGAATAAGAAATATTGATAAAAACTCACCTGAGCTACAAATCTTCTCCACCATCTCAAACCCCACTTTTAGTTTAACAATATCCGTATGTTGTCTTAAATGAACTCCTCTATCACACATGCAACAACAAATACAGTAGAAAACGACCGTTCACCAATTGTTTTCAGTGAGATCGTGGATGCGCACTGCTGAGGAATCCCATAATAGGACGAAACGGCCGTCCAGTGTTTCCAGGTTTTCGATGGTGATCTAGCTTCAATTGACTCATGCTTTCTACTATGAAAAATACTAAATCTCCACAAAACCCCTTCTGATAGAAAAAATTATTTTATTTTGTTTTTCTACATCATTAATGACGTAAAACTTTTTTTTTCATTTTATAATCATTAATTATAAACAGTCGATTTATTATAATCAATTCGATAATAATAATAATAGTAATAATAACGTCAGAGTGAATATAATATGGCAACACAACAGAACATTATGATGTAGAGAAAAATAATCAATCAAAATATTTTTCTTTTTTTTTTCTTAAAAAAACAAACAAACAAATAAACAAACTATGTGGTTAATCTAAATGAAAGGTATGATGAAAGGATATTACGTAATCAGTATAGAAAGTAGTAAATGAAATTATGAAAATAAATCAAACAAGAATTTTGATGTACGCTTTTTAATGATTAGATATTGATTAGGTAGCTTTTTAAGCTGGATACTAAAACCTACAAAATCATCCAACTGAGCTACACATAGGAATCTGAAATGTTAATAATTTTATTAATTAGGTTAATATTTATAATTGATATGATATTGATTATTCACTATTAATGTTTTTATCTTTGCTTGTAAAACTTATGACTTCAGGCAATATCGAGACAGTCCGCACAAGATGTACATATGTTGGTTCAGTGGCATGAGGTTATGCGTTCGCGTGAGAGACCGATGGGTCCTCGGTTCGAATCTCGCCAATCGGGATCGTAGATGCTTAGCCCCCAAATGCCCTGGTATGAAGGGAGTGGGGAGAGTCAGCTCTCCCTCTCGAAATGCTCTCACATAGCCACGCGTATATAGCCTCTCCAAGGGAAGTCCTACTCACTGCCTTCTCGTGGTGGTGGTGGGGGGTTGTTTACGAAATTGAGAGGACGAAAAGCGAGTGTCCGACGCTTTAACCGGGTTGGTGGATACAGAAGACCCATATATAGGAGATGGAAAACCCCGATTCGAAACCAATGGTGCACATGGGCTCCAGGATCCTGAGGGAACAAAAGGTGCATGAACCCATTGTTGGTCACTGGCTACCATGTGACTGCATCTCCTCACGATGCTCCACTGCCTTGTGGATCAGATCTTTAGGCCAAAGACTCCGGATGTGGCCCCCTTAGAAAACCACCTGCTTCAGTCTGGGTAGCCGGGCAGTATCACATCCCTTACACAAATCAAATGAGATTTGTGTGCCGCCTATATATATCTGGTGCCCTTTTGTACCAATATTTATGTGTTTAAATAAATAAATAACAATTGCACTCTTAAATAAGAATGGGGAGATACAAGTAAACAACACCAAGTGAATTTAAAATTGATGAATATTGAAAAAAACTCGCACACTTATTGTTTTTAGCCTAAGCAACTCACTACATACTGTAAAACTAAAAACTTTTTCAGAAAACCAAAAAAAATGAAAAAATGAAAAAAAAGAAAAACAAGTAACTTAGTTCATTGAATATTGAAAATATAAACGTGTAGATACTTTTTTTAAACGAAATTCTATGATTACGCTAAATATTGAGTCAAGTTAAACTAAGAATCAGTAACACAAGTGGGTTTAAATTTTATGATTTACATCATTGACCACTGGCTTTAAATAATCAACTATGTAGAATTAGTAAGCATTAGACATATATTACGTTTTAGTATGGGACTTAAATCAGATTCCGACTGGAGAACACTAACTTAGATGATCTATGTCAAATGATTGAGGGCCTACTCGAGTTAGACGGAAATGGTGTGACCGAGAGGTGAGTCGAAATCACACCTCATGTCCAGCACCTAACGTAGATTACCACTTCGACGTATCAGAGTACTATGACTGCTTTGAAGACTATATAACACAGAGGACGTTATTATTAGTAAGAATGGGTACAGAGAAGATAGCGAGACCACCACCATACGCGCCAATACATGGCATACGATTAACTGATGAGCGTTAGTTGTCCTTAACTTTGACAGCGATCGATGATCTGTTCGATATTCAGTGACCCAACTACCGGATAATTTAGCTAGGGCTCAATAACATTTCACTGCCCCTACCCAACAATTGTCTAACTATGGTCAGTCTATGATGTAAGCTAGGAGGTTATAATATTTTTGTATAATCAAATGATAATTTATAAGACTGCCTAATAAAACTAGTCTTGATATAAGATTAGAATTTCATAGCTGTAATGAATAAGATTTGACAATGCAAAGTTTCTTCTCAATAGAGATACACAATCTTGACTCATCTTCATGAAACTGATATAATCAATTAGACAAGAATTTAGTACTGGTTAATTTTTGGAGCAGATTAGTAGTTGCTATCAGCCATTTTGTTAAACTCTTGAAACTAGTAAGTGAAAGAAAATATAAGCTTGTCACTACATGAGTTATGTAATCCAGTTCATTATCATTATGGAACAATCAATTTCCACGATTGGTGTAATGCTTCTTACTATATCTACAATAAATGTAACTGAAGACCATACTATATCTTGTTCTTAACAATACACTATGAATTGTTTCTATATCAAAATTGAATTAGCTGCTTAATAAATATAAGTAAAAGATTATGTCATGTAATCTTGATCAAAAAAATTTGTAGCTGAAGTGTGAATTTCTGGTCATTTTGTGTCCTCTGATCTAAGTGGCTTAATTAATTACTTACTTACTTACGCACGCCTGTTACCCCTCATCGAGGAGCATAGGCCGCTCACCAGCATTCTCCATCCAACACTGTCCTGGGCCTTCCTTTCCAATTCTTTCAAGTTGTAATTCATCTTTTTCATATCTGCTTCTGTTTCCCAGCGTAATGTGTTCTTTGGCCTTCCTCTTTTCTGCTTCCCTTCATCATTCCAAGTTAGTGTTTGCTTCATGGTACAGTTTGGTGATTTCCTCAATGTATGTCCTATCCACTTTCAACGTCTTTTCCTAATTTCCTCTTCACCTCGAAGCTGGTTTGTCCTCTCCCATAAAACGCTGTTGCTGATAGTATCCGGTCAGTGAATGTTGAGTATTTTGCGTAGACAACTGTTTATAAATACTTGTACGTTCTTGACGATGGATGTAGTAATTCTGCAAGTTTCATCTCCATACAGTGGTACTGACTGTCTTGACGTTCGTATTGAAAATTAATTAAGCTTGTAGACCATCAACGTTGAAGATCTATGTCGAATGATTGGAGGTCTACTCGAGTTACACGGGAACGGTGTAACCAACAAGCTAACTTCGAAGTCAAACCTCGCGATCAGCACCTTACTTGAACTGCCCCATCGACGCATCAGGGGACCATGAATGCATGAAGACTGAACAACACAAAGGACGTTATTACAGGAATATATTAGTTAAAGTAGATACAAGCGAAAGTAGAACCACTGACGCATGGGTCAGTCCATGGCATATGATTAACTGATACGCGTTGATTGTCATTGACCTTGACGGGGATTGACGATCTGTTCGATATTTAGTGACCCAACTGTCGGATGATTTAGCTAGGGTTCAGTGACATTTCACTGGCCCTACAAGCTATTTTAAAATATATCAAATTACGAAAAGTATCAAACAGTTTCTTAATTGTTAGCAATAATTGTCCTTATGCGTTTCCGTTTATATGTGTTATTCGTTATCTGTTAACTAATGAGTTAAAATTGATTAATTTTACACTAACATTTTTCGGTAACATTCTTCCTGTCATAAAACTTGACATTTTCAAGTAGTGAGTATTTAACAATAACCTACGTCTATTCATCACTGTATAATTAACAATAAGCTAGATAGATAATGAAAATCAATAAAACTGAGATGAAATTTCATGGGTACGATTAAAGATGATTCAATAATACCGATGTGATTAATGTTGGTATGTTTAATTTATGTTAAGTCGACAAGTACTACACTGTATGTTATTCAACAGAAACAATGTCAGTCACACTGAAATGTATAAAAATATTTTACGACTACTTATGGGTTTTAAAAGTAATAAATACACATTTTACGAAGCTATTTATCTTGTCAATTTTAAATTTGACAAATCCAGACTGTTGAATAGATGGTAAATTAACATTAGAAAAATATCTTTAGGGCCGGTGAAATGTCACTGGGCCATAGCCAAATCATCCGGTAGTCGGGCCACTAAATGTCGAACAGTTCACCGTTCCTAGTCAAAGTTGAGAACAATCAGTACACATCAGTTAATTGCACGTCATGAACTGACCCATACAGCAGTGGTCGCACTCTGTTCCTTGTACCAAGTTTAACTATTACATTTCTGTAATAACGTCGTTTGTAATATACAGTCATCGAAGCAGCCACAGTACCTGGCTACAAAGAAAGAGTACTAACCACGAGGTGTGATATCGAAGTTAGCTGGTTCGTCACACCATTCCTGTCTAATTCGAGTAAGCCCTTAATCATTCGACATAGATTATCTACGTTAGTGATCTACATATTTATAAATTAAGCAATACAATATGAAAGAGTTGGATACTGATATTATTTTTGAAAATAATTTGAATAACCATTCTATCTGAATATACTCAAACTTAGGTTAGGTCATATTCTGTAGAAAACCTGAGTTATTTGTGACATTATAACAAAAAATTACTTTCATTAAAACATGATATCATGTCTTCTTCAACTATTCTAGAAAACTCTTATTTACAACTGTACGAAAGCTATCAGGATATATTTCATACGGTTTTCTCCCATTTGTGAACCAGAAAAAAGATGGCAATAGAATAGTATGAAGTCATTATTTTCGGTTACCTAAAACTTGTCAGCCATAGGAAAAGATTAGTTAGAAACAAAACGATGTTCATATTTCATATCACAATAGCAAAAACGTTCTCATCAATGAAGAATAATAAATTAATAACAAGAGTGGAAGAATTGCCGAGAACTGGAAGAACAGTATGTCGAGAATTGGAACTAGATATGAAACTGATGAATAGCAACTGGAAACAACTGAAAAGGATTTTCCAGATCAGAGTTGGATGGACAATGATAGTGGGCGGCCTATGCTCCTCTACGAGGGATAACAGGTGTAAGTAAGTAAGCGAAAGAATTACATGAGATAAGTACATAGTTGAATCTATGTTAAATAATGTCAATATTTAGGAAGAAAATCCTAACAATATCTGGAGATAGGTTACCGAAAAAATATATTGACATTAAAAGTTACATAATCACAACTTTAAAAGTCGATTGGTTCTAAGATTAAAATGAGTCAAGTTTCGATAAATTTGAGAAAGAATAAGGAAAATAAATTTGTGATTACAAACATAAAATGAACTTTTATGCAACCAAATGATGACAGATAAACTTACTGGAGTATTTAAAGACTGACTAATGATATCTTTTTGAGTAAGTTAATTATGTTCGAACCATTTGATAGAGATGGCTTTGAGATAGCATGATTACAAACATAAAATGAACTTTTATGCAATTTAAATGATTTGTTGTGTCCACCATCAAGTAGATATAGACTTATATGTGTATAACGTAGGCAACCAACTTACTTGATGGGTGGGTATGTAGTCATTAACCAAATCGAGCAGTTATGTAACTAGAAGTCTAGTCAGATGTAGGAAATAAAAGCGACATAACCTAGGGTCCAGTAACATTATCTAGAATCTTACTACTTACTTACTTACATATGTTACCCCTCGTCGAGGAGCATAGGCCGCTAAAAAACGCTAATGAGAAAATCTAGAATCAATTACATTTAAATTTTCTATCCAGTTGAATAAGCTGTACAGTTAAGAAGATTACTTACTTACTTATTTACTTACTTACTTATTTACTTACTTACGCCTGTTACTCCCAATGGAGCATAGGCCGCCGACCAGCATTCTCCAACCTACTCTGTCCTGGGCCTTCCTTCTAGTTACGAAGATAATTACTTTGATTTTAGCAATATTGTTTCCTCTAAATTATATGGTTTAGCTATCAGTTGACAATGCTTTCCAGAACAACTATGAATGCTCTGTTGTTTTAAGCTCTCTAGTTAAGAGAACACTATACCACCGAAAGTATCCACTAGATCTGTAAATTTTTATCATCCTTACTTAGATTTACTGATTGTTGAAAATGGTGAATCTTATATTTATTTTCATTTCATCTAACTTGTAGACCATCAACGTTGATGATCTATGTCGAATAATTGGAGGTCTACTCGAGTTACACGGGAACGGTGTAACCAACAAGCTAACTTCGAAGTCAAACCTCGCGATCAGCACCTCACGTGGATTGCCCCATCGATGCATCAAGGGACCATGGATGCTCTGAAGACTGAACAACACAAAGGACGTTATTACAGGAATATATTAGTTAAAGTAGATACAAGCGAAAGTAGAACCACTGCCGCAAGGGCCGGTCCATGGCATATGATTAACTGATGCACGTTGATTGTCATTGACCTTGACGGTGATCGATGATCTACTCGATATTTAGTGACCCAACTGTCGGATGATTTAGCTAGGGTTCAGTGACATTTCACTGGCCCTGCAAACTGAATTCCATGCAAGAGGATTTTATTGATAGATTTATTCTTAAAGAAATACTAGTGAATATTATGTAACTTACTGAATATTCTATTTGTTTTGTTGACGCGAAAATATTTGGGATAAATTGTCATTCATGGAAAATATACTACTTATAAATTATGAAATCTACACAAATACTTGATAATGATTTTTTATAGACTTATAATCATTTTGTATATAAAGAATTATTAACATGATGTCACTGAACCTCTATCAAACTAGTGATCAATAGAACTGATGCCCTAAATCCTTCGGATGCTCATACATTGAAGTATATAAATGGGTCTTACATATTAGCTGTATTAAACTGATAGCTAGACACTTCTTGTACAAGTAACAACAGGCATTCAATTTGTATATGCATTTTCTCCTGTTAAGTAGAACAAAGGCTCAGTAAGTATTTAGCAGAATAAGCCAACTTTAATGATTGTTCATAAGTAACTGAACCTGTATGAGAGAAAGAATAATACGAAATCACTTAGGTATTGATTTAAGACAATCAGTAAATGCGAATTCACTTGGTATTGTTTGTTTGAATCTTTCCATTGATGTTTAGGACTGCAATTGATCAGTCTCCAATTGGCACATGTGCATACTGTGCGTATTGCATCGATATAGCCTAAATTCACAAGCATTATAAGCAAATATGGACAGTGACCAGCAGTGGAATCCAGGACATGCGTTTCGTCCTATTTGGGACTCGTCAGCTGGATGTACCTGCATCTCATAGTTGATGTTCAACTTTGAGATTCCTGGATTCCACTTCTAGCCATTGTCCATCTTTGCTTATAATCAGTAAATGCGTTGACCTCAATAAGTTTATTTGACTGTATTACAGTTTAATAAAATGTATCGGGATTTATAACACACTATGGAATGTAAACAGTGTTCTATCCACTATTTTCAGTCATTTTCGTAGTCGTCTAGTTTATTTTGTAAGGAATTCACATTATGCAGAAAGTTATCAGGGTGAACGATTAGCAAAGCACTACAAGTTATGTGATGGGTAAGGAAAACATTATTTAACCATAAGTTCTTTAGAATATGTCAACTAGTACGTCTTAATTTTTTCTGTAATTATTTACACAGGAGACGCTGAACGGTAATCAATGTGTTCAGTCTGTTAATATCATTTTTAGTTCTCATTTTTACGTCATTACCATCGGACTGGAAAATCTCAACCGTTTCCGTTATGTTTAGAAAAACCTACTGACAAAGGAGGGAAAATCAGCTCGAGCGTTCAGGCCGCGAGGATTCTGGCGATTAGACTAGATATTTACGGTTGACTCTTTTCTATGCGATTAGACAATCGGTTGTCTACTCAAAATACTCAACCTTCACTGACCGAATACCATCAGCAACAGAGTTTTATGGGAGAGGACAAACCAGCTTCCAGCTGAAGAGTAAATCAGGAAAAGACGTTGGAAGTGGATAAGACACATATTAAGGAGATCGCCAAACTGAATCACGAAGCAATCCCTTACATGGAATCTTGAAGGTCAGAGGAGAAGAGGAAGGCCAAAGAAACATTACGTCGGGAAATAGAAGGAGATATGAAAACGATGAATGTTAACTGGAAAGAACTGGAAAGGATTGGTAGGGACAGGGTTGGATGGAGAATGTTGGTGAGCGGCCTATGCTCCTGGACAAGGGGTAACAGGCGTAAATAAGTAGCTAAGTAAGTAACTAAGACAATCGGGAGCTACTGTGTATGAAATGTGATGGTAATGATATTTGATAAGCGAATCTGTAAATGGAGTATATATTCATTTTATATACTAATATAAATTTATTATATCATCTAAATTGAATAAAAATGATTATTATAATATGTTTAGGGACATTTTCTTTTTACTTATAAGTAGAGATGGATGATAACTGGCATTGGAATCCCTGACGCGCGTTTCGTCATGTTTGAGGCTCAGTAGCTGAATCCCAGATGTAATGTTCACTCCGAGACTTGGACCCGGTACCGTTCGCTCCATACTTCATCGCGTAATCCACTTATTAATTTAGTCCAGATAGCCACTAGCTTGTACAATATGATGAAGTTTAATTCATTTTTGTATTAGTTGTTTGAATCATCCAAAACGTCAATGGCAAGATTCAGTCAACCAATACAAAAATGAATTATTGTTTATATTATGATAAAAACTGATCAGCAACAAAGTACCTTAGAATTAAGGTAAATGGATTCCACTGCTAGCCACTATCCATCTTCGCTTATAATGATATTCAGGTTTATAAACTCTGTTCACAAACCTCAGATTACTGATAGTTAAAATTATTCATTTTGTATTTATTGTAACATAATAGTATCCGGGTAGCTGAATTGTGTTAACAAAAATTAAAATGGGTTCACACTGTGAACATTCATCACTTGACATGAATCATTTAATTCATATGATTTCGTGAAATATAACACTGATATTCAATTTAGTATTTTCAGGGAAAAGTCCACTTTCCTATAGTGATTAAATAGTTCGATCTTCACCTTTATTTAATGAATATTTTTTTAAACATTTCCTACAATCATAAAAAATAACAATATTCATAATAAAAATATTTGTGATTGGCTCTAAGAGGTATTTCCTGGAGTTCAAGTGAGAAGCAGTGACCAGTGGAGTTCAGCTGCGCCTGTTGTGAGATAGTAACACACTGAAGATAATGATGGAGGGTTGCTCAATTTCGTGGATCAGTTGAAGTTAGACATTAACACCTTTGGATGCCAGCTGGTTCAGTTCCCTAGAGGTTGAGCGCTCGCGTGCGAGACTGATAAGTCCTGGGTCCGAATCTCGCGAGTGCGAGATCGTAGATGCGCACTGCTGAGGAGTCCAACGATAGGACGAAACGACCATCCAATGCTTCCAGATATTCCATGGTGGTCTAGCTTCAATTGACTCATGATTTCAACTATAAAAATAATATTTGTGTTAATTTAACTGCAAAACAACGATAAGCTATAGGTCATTGTTTGCGAATCGCCTTTTATAATATAACAAAAAATAGATGAAGTTGACCTGAACACTAATTTGTATTTAATTCATCATATTCAGGTTTATGTAAAAATATTTACTTAATCGTGTTTAGTAATGTTCATTCCCAAGTTAACCCCTATTTCAGATTATTATCAGGGGAATAATTGATATCTATCTATCTATTTAAACACATAAATATTGGTACAAAGGGGTACCAGATATATGAGACACACAAATCTCATTTGATTTGTGTGAGGGCTGTGATACTATCCAGGTGCCCAAACTGAAGCAGATGGTTTTCTTAGGGGGCCACACCAGGAGCCTTTGACCTAAAAATTTAACCCACAAGGCAGTGGAGCATCGTGAGGAGATGCAGTCGCATGGTAGCCGGTGACCAACAATTGGTTCATACGCCTTTCGTTCCTTCAGGACGGTGAATCCCTTGTGCACGACTGGTTTGAAATCAGGGTTTTTTAACTCCCCTAGGCGGACCTTCCGTGTCCACCAACCCGGTTAAAGCGCCTGACATTCGCTTTCCGTCCTCTCAATTTCGTAAACAACATCCCCTTCACGAGAAGGCAGTGAGTAGGACTTTCCTGGGAGAGGCTATATACGCGTGGCTATGTGAGAGCATTTCAAGATGGAGAGCTGTTTCTCTCCACTCTCGTCCGTACCAGAGCATTTGGGAGCAATCATTAATGTCATCTCATTCTCATTACATCTTTTGAAGATTCACATAATATTTCATTTCATATATAGTTGTAATATATTCTAATCCGTTGGTAAGAATGATTTTACAGTACTAATTCTTCAAACTGTACTAATTACCTGTGTGTGACATGAATTTAACATAAATATTCTAAAGTATGTGGTAAACCTCATAAAGTGTACTTATGCTTAAATGATTAATAACATGTGATAAATAATAAATCATGCATATTAAATATGGCATGTAAAAATGGTTTATCCAGTATATAATTAATCTTAGGGTATAAAATATTCATACTAGGTGGTATTCACGTCATAATTAATTCTAGCTGAAAAGTATTTTGTGTATTCAAAAAAAAACACGCACATTAGTATTAACTATCTGATGAATAAATAAATCCTTAATTGAATAATTGAATTCATGAGTTGATGAAAGCTGGATCGCTTTGAGAAACCTGGAAGCACTGGACGACTTTTTCATCCTGATATGGGACTCATCAACAGTGCACATCTACAATACCGTTCACGGGCCGTTGAATGCCGACTCAGTGGTCTAGAGGTTACGTGTTTGCGTGTGAGACCGAAGGTCCCGGGTTCGAATCTTGCAAGCGGGACTGTGGATACGCACAACTGAGTAGTCCCATACTAGGACAAAATGGCCGTCTAGTACTTCCAGATTTTCCATGGTGGTCTAGCTTTAATCGACTCATTAATTCAACTATTAAATTACTACAATCTTCACAAAACCCCTTTCTGATAAAAATCCTTAATTGTTTATAGTTATATTCCGCTTTCAATTTCAAAATTAATTTGACTTCCACAGATAACTGATTTTCATCATAATAGAAACTGAATTCTTCAATTCCATCTTATATTCAGTAGATGAACAAGTAGAATTCAGTAAACCAATTCAATGAAAATTTTATTGTTGTTAAATATCATATAACAAATAATTCTTTGTATTAATGCCAAGGTTGATCTTGATAATTTCAAATAAATTGAGCATTGAATAGAAAGATAATGACAAATATATTTTATAAGCAAAGATGGATAGTGGTTAGCAGTGGAATAAAGGACGCGCGTTTCGTCCTATTTGGGACTCGTCAGCTGGATGTACCTGCATCTCAGAGTTGATGTTCACTCTGAGACTCGAACCCAGTACCTTTCTCTTCAAACGCCATCGCGTTATCACTCAGCTACTGAATCCACTTGCTTATGCAATGGGGTGAAGTTTCAATTAGCTTGGTATTGTTTGTTTGAATCTTCCCATTGATGTTTAGGACTGCAACTGGTCAGTCTCTTATTGGCCATATGTGCATACTGTGCGTATTGCCTCGATATAGCCTTAATTCACAAGCATTATAAGCTATATCAAGGCAATAC
>NW_017385988.1:581529-650299 GCF_000237925.1 Schistosoma mansoni | reverse complement strand
TATCAGAAGGGGTTTTTTTGTGGATATTATAGTATAGTATAGTCCTATAGGACGAAACAGCCGTCCGGTGCTTCCAGGTTTTCCATGGTGGTCTAGCTTCAATTGACTCATGATCTCAACTATTGAAATTCAAACTTCCTTCCTCCTAAAAATTTTCTAGTTATTATTAGCAATAGCAATGAATTAAAAATACCGCTAACATAGTTAAATAGAGGTATCATGTTTTGAAAATATCTCATTGAGTGGTCTATTTAAAATAAGAATAATATTTGATGTAATTGATTAATTTCAACAAACCAGATTCCATCCAATGGAGGAAGAAATCAGGAAGAAGTGATGGAAGTAGATAGGATACACATTGAGAAAATCACCCAACTGCATCACAAGACAAGCCCTCACATGGAATCCTGAAGGCCAAAGGAGAAGAGTAAGACCAAAGAACACGTTACGCTGAGAAATGGAGACAGACATGAGAAGAATGTACAAAAGTTGGATAGAACTGTAGGGGAAGGCCCAAGACACAGTGAGTTTGAGAATGCTGGTCGGCGGCCTATGCTCCATTGGGAGTAACAGGTGTAAGTAACTAAGTAATTTCAGTGCAATTTTATAATTTTAAACAAATTTCTAATAAAATTGTTTAAAATTATTAAATCACACTGAAATTAATTAATTACAACTTTTTTATGGGAGGTAAAACTCAACTCACACGTCTTTGTCGTGCCTCCTGGATAATGGGACTGATGTCATAAACTAACGTGAGCGGTAACCAGGGTTGTTAAGATCGGGCTAATCATCCACTCTACCTATACCCATAACAGATTACGAAAGCTACAAAGAATCACTGCACAATTATTATTGGTTCAAAAAAATACCCCCCCCCCGAAAAAAGAACAAAAATGAAAAACAGCTATTGAGCCCTGATAGCTGTGGCGTGCTTCGTTATAGCCTCTTCTCCAGAAGGGCCTACTAGGCTTCACCAACTTGTTTGGCTGGAAGGGGGGGGGCAAACAACTTCTTTGTACCTCAATCATAAGTGATTATATGATTTCTCATATTGGTTATTTTCCATCTATTTTTTATGTAATCTATTTTTAATAGTTGAATTCATAAGTCAATCTTAGCGAGATTACTTTGGGAAACCTGGAAGCACTGAACGTTCGTTTAGTCGTACCCTTTTTTTGATAGATCATTTAATGAGAAAACAATCGCACTTGTTTCATTAAGTCAAACATTTAAGTCATTATATAATTTATAAGTACTAGATTCGTTATTAGCCAGCTTCCAGCTGAAGAGGAAATTTAGAAAAGACGTTGGAAGTGGATAGGACATACATTGAGGAAATCACCAAACTGCACCACGATTTTATTTTATTATTTATTTAAACGCATAAATATTGGTACAAGGAAGCACCAGATACATATGCGCCACACAAATCTCATTCGGTTTGTGTGAGGGCCGTGATACTGTCCAGGTGCCCAGACTGAAGCAGGTGGTTTTCTCAGGGGGCCACACCCGGAGTATTTGACCTAAAGGTCTAGTCCGCAAGGCAGTGGAGCATCGTGAGGAGATGCAGTCCCATCGTAGCCGGTGATCAATGATTGATTCGTACGCCATTCGTTCCCTCAGGATACTGGAGCCCATGTGCACCATTGGTTTGAAATCAGGGTTTTCCAACTCCCCTAGGTGGACACTCCACATCTACCAACCCGGTTAAAGCGCCGGACATTCGCTTTTCGTCCTCTCAATTTCGTAAACAACAGTAATGCCACGAGAAGGCAGTGATTAGGACTTCCCTGGCAGAGGCTATATATTCGCTGGCCATATGAGAGCATTTCGAGAGGGAGAGCGGACTCTCCCCACTCTCGACCGTACCAGGGCATTTGGGGGCACTGCACCACGAAGCAATCACTAACTTGGAATGGTGAAGGGAAGCGAAAAAGAGGAAGAACAAAGAACACATTACTCCAGGAAATATAAGCAGATATGAAACGGATGAATGTTAACTGGAAAGAACTGGAAAGGATTGGTAGGGACAGGGTTGGATGGAGAATGCTGGTGAGCGGCCTATGCTCCTCGACGAGGGGTAACAGGCGTAATTAAGTAAGTAAGTTGTGAAATCTAATCTTTTACCATATTTCCTAAAGTTTAGCAGTAGCTAACAGTGGGATTCAATGCTCATATTTCGTTCTATTAGTGACTCGTTAGATGTATGTACCTGCATTTCAGTGTTAATGTTTACTCTGATATTCATCAACAGGAAATTACAAAACTTTTGCAAATAAAAACCTTTTTTGCATTCATATTGAAGATAAAAATCTCAACACAACTAATCTACTGCTTTAGCGTGATCTGATTACCAAAACTGAACTTCGTAATCAAAGATGGATAGTGACTAGCAGTGGAATCCAGGACGCGAGTTTCGTCCTATTTGGAACTCGTCAACTGGATGTACCTGCATCTCAGAGTTGATATTCACTCTGGGACACGAACCCAGTACCTTTCTCTACAAACGCCATCGCGTCATGCACTCGGTCACTGAGTCCTGATAGCCAATTGCTTGTTCGATGGAGTGAAGTTTTAATTTCATTCGGTAATTGTTTGACATTCGCTGGGAAGATTCAAACAAACAATACTAAATGAATTTAAACTGAACTTTGTTTCCATTTGTATCCCTCCCTTTATTAAAGCTAAACATCAAGTTAGTAATCGTTTATCGTTTAGTCATTTGTTTATGTAGAAATAATACTTTTTCCTCCTTGATTTATTATTATTATTACTCTTTTCCTATTATTCATCTGAGAATTGTGATATTCTTTTTCTCTAAAGATTACCATTGATGTTCTTATTATAAACATAAGACTGTTCACGTATGTTATACATATGAATTTGTAATTTTGCACATTTCTAAGTCAATTAGTTCAGATGAGGCTAAATTTTGGACACCGTGTTACGGGACATCACTGTTTTACTTATTATTAAAAAAGGATTTTCGATTAGTTACAGTCCTGTAGTCTTTATACAATGTAATACATTCGAGAATTTATAAATACGGGAATATAACATTTGGTTTGCATTTTAGAAAAAGAAAATGAAATTAGGTCTTTATTGAAATGGAACTTATAAAATGTTTGAAAATAGCTGTTTACGATCTCGTATGTTTATAATAATTCGAGGTATTTTGCCAGCTTCGAACATGGTATCTGTCACTGATGAATTATTTGTGAAGGAATTATTAAGTAAAGTTGCCTCGTTCTAGTTATCTGATGTCCTAGTACGGCCGAGAGTCAGCTCTCCCTCTCAAAATGCTCTCACGTGGCCACGCGTATATAGCCTCTCCCAGGGAAGTCCTATTCATTGCCTTCTCGGGGCGGAGGTGTTGTTCACGAAATTGAGAGGACGAAAAGCGAATGTCCGGCGCTATAATCGGGTTGGTGGACACAGAAATTTCACCTAGGGGAGTTGGAAAAACATCATTCCAAACTAATGGCGCACATAGGCTCCAGTATCCTGAGGGAACAAATGGCGTACGAATCAATCATTGATCACCGGCTACGATGGGACTGCATCTCCTCACGATGCTCCACTGCCTTGTGGATCAGACCTTTAGGTCAAATACTCCGGGTGTGGCTCCGTAAGAGAACCACCTGTTTCGGTTTGGACACCTGCGCATTATCACAGCCCTCACACACAAATCCCATTTGATTTGTGTGACGCATATGTATCTGGTGCCCCTTTGTACCAATATTTATGTGTTTAAATAAAATAAATAAAAATATACTTATTAAAACGTCTTCGAATGAACTTATCTAAACATCCACAGAACATTTTTGTCAAACTATTCATTCTAACAATGACGAGTATTCGTATAAATCTACAGAACAAGTTTTCATGACAAACATATATTTTAGTGTAGTTTATTTGCGACTAGTAGCGGACCCGAAGATATGCATGGGACTTGTCACTTGGACATGCATGCATTCCAGTGTTCATGGTTATGCTGAAACGCGAACTTAGCACCTTCCGTTTGAAACACCATCGCGTTATCCACCAAACCACTGGGTTTTGATATACACCAACACAAATCAAGGCAAACCCTCGTGAAGAGTTCCGAATGAGACAAAACTCGCATCTTGGATTCTAGTGCTAACCACATACCAAATTCACTAAATCTTGTGACAAAGTTTTATATTGAGATATTCCGCTCAAGATATACACATGGAAACAGAGGATGACCGGTTGCAGTCCTGAACATTACCAGTGGAAGATTACAAGAGCCTACCGAAGGTCCAGGGTCCGAGTCCCACGTGCGAGATCGTGGAAGTGAACTGCTTAGGAATCTCATGATAGGACGAAACAACTATCCAGTGCTTCCACGTTTTCAACGGTGGTCCAACATTGATCGGTTCATGATCTCAATCAAAACTCAACAATCTCCACAACCCTAGGTTGATCTTAGCAAAACACATATAATCTAAATCCCTGTCAAAGAATAATATAATCAGTATAAGATACTTGTTCTTATTATATTTGTTAATTTTTTTCAGTAATGTACATTGCTTAGAACTTTGATGTTTCGTTTTATTCATGTTATCAGCGATGCGTTTGCACCTTACGTGACTGATGATAAAATACCACCCCAGTGTTATCTGTTATAGACATGTTTATTAGGTCTTGGGTAATTCTCGATTCTGGTCTCAAAGTAGATCATTAAAAAAAGCTAAATTAGTGCATCTGTTTATCATTTTTTTCTATCGAAACAATTCTTTAGAAGAAAGTAATTGATCATGTTTGCAGTAGTCGGGCCACTGTTGATCCATAACATTGGTTTATACTCAGTATATGTTACGTTCAGTCTCGGTGTTCTTACTTCGTGTCGTGGAAATCGCAGTGGTTCCTCGTCCTTCCAAGAATAAGAATAAGCGACATGAACGAAGTGACCAATAGGAATGGGTGTCAATTCAGTAACAATGCCATTATACAAAGATCCCGATAATATTGATGTAGGAAATATTACAATGATAAGTGTTATTGTGCTAACCTCATTGGGTCATATTAATGTTAATTTTGACCAACCTCAACAAATTTCAATTTCATCTCAAAGGTGATTCACGATTCATATGGGTAAATATCAATGTCTCTGATTATGACATTGGATGATGTATAATTCAAATCGTATGAGGTGGATATATTTATGCATCAATCAAAATAATATAAAAATTCAATACATTCTACGACCTAACATCAAATTCATAACACAAGATACAATCAAACTTTATACAATAGAAATTTCAATTAAAATTAATCCTCTTCATTCAGTCAATTAAAAATCTAAGCTAGCTGATTACAAACATATATTTATGGATATGGATGCGCACTGCTGAGGAGTTCCATAATAGGAAGAAACGGCCGTCCAGTGCTTCCAGGTTTTCGATGGTGGTCTAGCTTCAATTGACTAATGATCACAACTCTATAAAAACATATATTTAAACTAGACTACCATAGAAAACCTGGAAGCACTGGATGACCATTTCATCTTGCTGTGGAACTTCCTCAGCAGTCTAGCTTCAATTGATTCATGATTTCAACGATTAAAAGTACTATTATATCCGTAAAAACCCCTTCAGATATTTAGATTCCAATAGAAATCAATAAAATGTCATGTTAACAATCCTTATGAATGTTATTGATTTTATTTTTATCATCTTCAATGAACACTGAACTTATTTTTATCCATTTAAATATATTCATTGGATTTTCAGTTTTTAATTTATGCAAAAAAAATGGAATCCCTACCCAACTCCCCAACCCCCCCCATCAAAAAAACAATGCTAAATAATGGTAAAGCAAAAAAAAATTTATTCACATTTTCATTCACTTTGTTTGATAGATTGAATGAGAATTGATGGCAACAGTGATGGTGATGATGGTCCTGATGATGATGGTGATGATGATAATATCAAGAGAAGTTTACATAGGTAGATACTTTGTATATTAAAACCAAATTCAATATAATTGATATCATTTAGATGTTTATCTAAAATTGATTGAATTAAAACAAAACAAAACAATAAGCGAAATAAATAAACAGAACCCTTGAATTATATTTAGTCACCTATCTTTCATTGTTCACATGATTGATATGAATATTCCATTTGGAGGAAAAAATTGACTCACGCTTTCAGCTATGAAAATACTGAAATCTCCACAAAACCCCTTCTGATAATAATAATAATAATAATAATAATAATCATATGCTCACTAGTGACTGACTTTGAGAGGTAAATCCAGGAGTTCTAGTGAGAAGCAGTGACCAGTGGAGTTCAAACTACGTCTGTTGTGAGATAGCAGAATTTAGTATTTTCATAGTTGAAATCATGAGTCAATTGAAGCTAGACCACCATTGAAAACCTGGAAGCACTGGATGGTCGTTTCATCCTATTATGGGACTCCTCAGCAGTGCGCATCCACGATCTCACTGAAAACAATTGGTGAACGGTTTCTCAACTCCGTGGATTGGTTGGAGTTAGACATAAACATCATCGGATGCCGGCCGGCTCAGTAGTCTATCGGTTAAGCGCTCTGGCGCGAGACTGGTAGATCCTGGGTTCAAATCTCGCGAGGCGAGATCGTGAGGACGAAACGGCCGTTCAGTGCTTCCAGGTTTTCCCTGGTGGTCTAGCATCAATTGACTCACGCTTTCAACTAGGAAAAAAAAAATACTTTTTTTCTAATATTTGATATTTATTTCATTCTACTAGTGTTATGTATGGGTTCAATTATGGTTTGATTTTAACTGAACAATAATTATAAATACTAGAGAAGATTAGATATTTGTGATGGAGTTTTGTTCTCTGAGCTGGATGGTTTAGTTGTGGAGCGTTCATTGTCCTTTTGAACGACATCATTAGCACAAAATTCGAGTAGACATTTGTATTTTATAATAGTATGAGATTACAGCTCAGCAACGTACATACTATGATCCACTGGTTAATTTTAATCGCTTTTTATGTGAAAGTCAATTTCTGGTCATCGGGTTAGTAACCAATCAATTACACTTTTTAACCTCAGTTAAGTAACTATAATCTGTTAACATTATCTATAAGGATTAATGATATTTGGTCTCACGT
Source organism: Schistosoma mansoni (assembly GCF_000237925.1). Lineage (NCBI taxonomy): Eukaryota > Metazoa > Platyhelminthes > Trematoda > Strigeidida > Schistosomatidae > Schistosoma > Schistosoma mansoni. The sequence continues at coordinate 643,172 of NW_017385988.1, read as the reverse complement.
TTCTATATACATAATTGAAGCTAGACCACCATGGAAAACCTGGAAACACTGGACGGCCGTTTCGTCCTATTATGGGACTCCTCTAGCTTCAATTGACTCACGCTTTCAACTATGAAAAATACTAAATCTCCACAAAACCCCTTCTGATATACATAATTTCCTGCTATTATTATGATTGTATTATAACTGACATCATAGTACTCAAAATGAGTATAAATAAGTTATTGTATGGATAAATTGAATATAGTGTGGGAAAAAATATCTGATTTGAATGGTAGGAATGGAAACAAGAGAATTCCTCATGAGGAATTTTCAATTTATTTTATTTTATTTAAACACATAAATATAGGTACAATGGGTCACCAGATACATATGCGTCACACAAATCTCATTTGAGTTGTATAAGGACTGTGATACTGCCCGGGTGCCCAAACTGAAGCAGGTGGTTTTCTTACGGAGCCACACCCAGAGTATTTGACCTAGACGTCTAATCCACAAGGCAGTGGAGCATCGTGAGTAGATGCAGCCACATGGTAGCCGGTGACCAACAATCGGTCCATACACTATTTGTTCCTTCAGGATACTGGAGCCCATGTATACCATTGGTTTGGAATCAGGGTTTTCCAACTCCCCTAGGTAAACCCTCCGTGTCCATCAACCCGGTTAAAGCGCCGAACATTTGCTTTTCGTCCTCTTAATTTCGTAAACAACAGTAATGCCACGAGAAGGCAATGAGTAGGAATTCCCTGGCAGAGGATATATATGCGAGGCCATGTGAGAGTATTTTGAGAGGAAGAGCGAACTCTCCCCACTCTCGGCCGTACCAGGGCACTTGAGGGTTTTTTCAATTAAAATTAAAAACAAAAGTGAACCAATATTCTTCACATGTGACCTCTTAGTTGCATTTATGAATTCAAATGTATATGTGGTAGTAAATATATGACAGGGAATTAAAGAACATGTTCTACTTGGCTTTCTGACCATAGTTTTATAAACCTATGAGGGAAGAAAGCATAAAATTCTCACAAGTGTGACTAGATACATTATGGATCAAGTGTTTCGGACATAAACAATGTATACAAAATGAAATTTTAATAAGCCTTTCCTTATGATAATTAATAGGACTGCAATTAAATAATATCATCCATAACATAATCATAATGATATCCACAGATGAATTCAATTTTGAATCTAGTTATTCCCATTTACTAGGTAATCATATTTTATTTCCATTTATATTATGCACTCCCTTATTACACTATGAGCACAAATGGATGGTGGCTAACAGTGGAATCTAGGACGCGCGTCTCGTCCTATTTTTAGGACTCGTCATCTGGATGTATCTGGATCCGGGTTGATGTTCATTCTGGGATTCAGACCTAGTACTATTCTTTTCAAAAGTCATCACGTTATCCACTTAGGTACTAAGTTCAGACAGCCACTAGATCATGCAATGGGGTGAAGTTCTAATACATTTTTGTATTGATTGTCCAATGAGAACCACAAACCATCTTTGCTTATAAAGCTTGTGAATTCAGGTAATACTGAGGCAGTCCGCACAGGATGCACATATGCCAATAAGAGACTAATCAATTACAGTCATAAACATCAATGGGAAGACTCAAACATTCAATAGAAAAATGAATTATCTCTTGCATGTTATCGTAATTATTAGTAACTACGTCGACTTTACATGATCAGTTGTTTGGATGTTTTATCGACCAATTTTAGACTTTTTCAAGACTGTATCATACATTTTAATACTCCTATGATTTTCGATCTGCTTCAAACACCCATATCAAATTCTCTAACTAAAGTACATCAAATTTTGTGTTCGGATTATGTTACTCTACATAATATTAGGGTGTTTAGAGCTGATGATAAGCCTTGAATTATAATGGATTCATTTTACTTACTTACGCCTGTTACTCCTTATGGAGAAGAATAGGCCGCCCACCAGCAATCTTCATCCAAACCCTGTCCTGGGCAATCCTTTCCAGTCGTTATTCATCCTTTTCATATCTGTTTCTATTTCCCGATGTGCGTGTTCTTCGGCCTTCCTCTTTTCCATTTCCAAGTTAGGGATTGCCTTGTGATGCAGTTTTGTGATTTCCGTAATGTATGTCCTATCCACTTCCAACGTCTTTACCTAATTTCCTCTTCAGCTGGAAGCTGGTTTGTCCTCTCTCACAGAAGGCTGTTACTGATGATATCCGGCCAGTGAATATTGAGTATTTTGCATAGACAACTGTTTATAAATACTTGTACATTGTTGATGATGGTTGTAGTAGTTCTCCACGTTTCAGCTCCGTACAGTAGAACTGACTGTCTTGACGTTCGTATTGAAGATTCTCACTTTGAATTTAGTTGAGAGTTGTTTTGAGTTCCAAATGTTCTTCAATTGTAGGAATGCTGTCCTTGGTTTGCCAATCCTCCTTTAGCTCTTATAGAGTCACTGTCGCTCCCAAGCCACACAAAGGAGGACGGTTGCGCATGGGGTCAGCAACCCCATCCCGTAGAAAAAAATCTTGCTAAGAAAACGCCAACTAGATTAAACAAATTAAACCATTTCAGCTCTGACCTCCGAGTCGAAGGAAGAATTATGACGCCTCATTATGAAAGTCGAGATTCTTCGGAAGTCATGAGGCCGATGACCCTTCTAACACCAGAGCAAAAATTTTTATAGGCAGATGGTACGTCCAGACAATGTGGGAGACCGGAAGGACCAGTCAAATAGCAATGGAACTGAGGAGATACAAATTGGTAGTTATTTGGATCAGTGAAACGAATGGGACCCAAGCTAGACAGCAAGGGCTAGATACGAGGGAGATGCTGCTGTATTCTTATCACGAAGAGGAAATCGCTCCACATACTCTGGGAGTTGCTCTAATGCTGTCCAAACAAGCACGAAATGCACTTGTAGGATGGGAAACTCACGAATCCAGAATCATCAAAGCATCATTCAAAACAAAGGAGGTTATCACAATGAATCTTATCCAATGTTATGCACCCACCAATAGATTCATTTCATTCTGTAACAATTATTGTTCTCTGTTTATTTAAACTTTTCAAAAGATCAAGTTGTGGGGAACAATAATTTGTCAGTATACTTTACTATAAACTGAAGTTGCTTGAAAGATAATTAAATCACCAAAGAGCACTATACATCTGATTCTCCTTAATATGTGCATATGACGTCGAGAATCACGATTTTCAGATCTCACCACGGAGATGATACCTTAAAACCCTTGAGTCAGAATTCGACAGTTCACATTTCTAACTTTTGTGATATAACCTGAAAGTCAGCTTCTGTCATTGAAGAGCAACAGCGTCATTTTCAACTTGGTTGAATTTCCGGATGACGATTCTTCACTGGAACTTAAGAAAATTAATCTCAAAGATGATCACAAGTGATTACTTGATTGTTATTTAATAAAGTGATCGTGTATCGATTTTCGATAGTTTGAAGGTTGCGTACCGTCTGATCCGATTCAGCCCATAGTGCACATTTCCCAAAAATAACAGATCAGCTTTACTATATAGAGAAAACAAACCAAGACTGTGTGTAGATCTGTTTGGTCGAAACCGGGCATTAATATACACAACTCTCTAAGTATGTGGAAACTCCTTAAAGAACATACAGGTGACAGGCAAAATGGAAGCGATAACCAGATTAAGGTTTGTGACTTAACTAAGTCTTTCGTACATCAGTCATCTGATGTCACGCTCCCTATATCCACAAGTTTGAAGAATATTTGTGTTCCAATTCTCACTGAAACTGATGTCCGAAAATGTCTCCAGTCACTTAATTCATCCCAAAGTTTAGGACTTGATGGTATCTCAAACCTCCTTTTTAAAAATGTGCTGACGTTCTATGTTAACCAATCACGAGTACCTTTAACAGATCCTTCTCAACTAGTCTCATACCGAAAATGTAGAGAAAGATAAAGATAATCCGTATACCTAAAAAAGTATCTGGTGACAAGAATATGAAATTTAGACCCATAGCAATAACGTCACCTTTCCTCAGAACAATGGAGGAATTATTGATACTCACACTTCAACGTGCAATAAAAGAACACATTGATCTGTATCAGCTCTCCTACAACTGCAAAAGAAGCACCTTAGATGCTGTTGCTGTTCTGCATCACAATATAGTGTTCAGCTTGGAAAAGGGTAAGAAGTATATTCGATTCACTTTTCTGGATTATTATACTTTTGCTTTTGATTCCATCCTGAGACGAATTTTACTTAACATTACTGACAGCTGGATAACCGATTGGCTATGCTCCTACCTCTCTGCAAGATAACAGGTTACTGTGTTTGGAGGAAAGTGTTCAACGTCTCTACTGTCTCATGAAAGTGTGCCACGAAGAGCTGTTCTTTCACCCCTTCTTCCCTCTTTTTTCTGCATGATCTGCCATCTTCCACAAAAAACACTTATGAAATATGCGGACGATCTCACTGTATGTATGTCAATTTCTACCTCTTTACATCCCATAAAAATGAATGAGTTTTTGTCTCGTATTGAATGGTAGTCTGTTGGTAACGGTCTCTTACTTAATCCATTTAAATGTCAAACTGTTAACTTAAGTCTGAGACATGAACAGAACCTAAACGCCATGTTGGAGTCCCATAATGCCTGTGTCATTGGAGACTCTTTGATAAACACAGTGTCAAAATCCAATTATCTTGGTGTTACCTTTTTCTCTGACCCCTCTTGGTTTTCTCATGTTCTATTGTTATCGAAGAAAGTTTTCCATCTAACTTACATAAAGAGGCTGCATACTTTTGGCATTACTCGACATTTACTGTTACAATTTTTCAAGTCCTGTATACTACCTATCATTCTCTACTGCTCTCCATTATTCTTTTTCAGGCTTTTGAGAAAAGACTTTTCTGTATTGTTTAGAGCGCTGAAGTCAGCTAACAAAGTGTATGGTGGATCATTTGAGGTCATTATTCATATGGTTGTGAATAGACATCTAAAGTCTTGCAAATTCCTGGCAGGTATTATCTTATCAGATACTTACCATCCACTTCATTCATATCTTTCTCCTTGTATATTTTGTGGTAGAACGAGACATAAATACATTAAAATCCATGCACACAAGTAAAGGTAGAAAAGTTTTATAATACGTCACCTAGCGAATATACTCTGTGACAAAGAAGTTGTTAGAGTCAACCTAGTCAATAACCTGTATTCTTAAACATGTCTCTAATTGAAAAGTTTGTAACTGTAAATAATTCTCCAAAATCAATAGCTTTATAAGTGTTCGACATTGGATGCTGACCACATTAGTTTAAGTGGACTTGTTTAGCTGAAGGTGCTCGGTCATTCATCCGTAGCAGATCAAGTTACAGCACAGGGTGGGAAACATCTCCTACGATCATTAGCTAGGTTAGATCAGTCGCTTCTCGATATATTGATAACGCATCAAATATATCTTCCAACCTCTTTGCTTCTGACTTCTGATTTTAAATGGGTGGGCACGATTCGATTATAGAAGGTATTACCGGTAAAGAGTTGTCAAACTACAATACTGGTGGTATCTTCAAGTTGTACAGATTCAGATCTTTTTTACCCATCTTTTACTTTTCTTTCGTTTTTGTGAGAGAAACTTGTTGAAATACCTCGTTCTGAGAATTCTATATTGTACCAAAATATAATATTGTATACAGCCATTACATACACATATACTATGTATATTTGAACTCATCCAGACAAGAACAAGTAGGCGTTGAACTTTATCAGTTGAATAATACATTTATTTGTAATAGGCGGCTTACACCTACATCTTTTTAATACCATGTGATCTTGCAATAATATATGATCAGTTCGAGTATGGTTGATCTATCGGAAGACAATTTTCAAATATAAAGATATCAACTTTAGAATCATTAAAAAAATAAGGCTATGAATGATATATATCAAGTGTCTTATCCTCGTATGAGAATATTATGAGTGCAAATATGATGACTAGATATAGTTCATATTTATTGTAAAGAATGTTGTACAGTTATTCCATAAAGTGTGAAATACTACTCATATCGAAAGTTTTAGGTAACTAGAAGGAATTTGAAAAAAAACAGAGATTTTTTTTTTAGCAAAATGTGTTTAGTATCTATTTTGTTATTCAGTAATTAGTATTATAGAAACTTTGCAAAAACTCTTTCTATTCATGTGATGAACTTGATGAGGATTTTCTCAGATTTAAATTATATTCTTATATGCATTTCCAATCTAGGAAACCAAGATTATTTATCATACCTTATCTTAAAAGAGAAGTAATCAATACAGAACATTTTTTTCTGGTTAGCGTTTTTTTAGCGAGTTAGTTTTCTACGGGGTGGGGTCGCTAACCCCATGCCCAGCCCTCCTCCTTTATCCGGGCTTGGGACCGGAAGTAGCCCTTGGAGGGGCTACAGGCGGAGTTATTACAGAACACTATTGTTAAATGAAATAGTCTATTCATCCTAGGATGAATAGGTGTCTGGACAAGGATCATTAGATAATCCGGTGAGGATTGAAAATATGAATAGTTATAAAAAACCTATGATGCAGATGTGAGGGCAAGGATCGGCAAAGCAAGAGCAGCATATGTACAACTGAAGAACATCTGGAACTCATACAACTGTCTGTCAACCAACACCAAGATCAGAATTTTCCATACAAATGTCAAGACAGTTCTACTGTATGGGATGGAGACGTGGAAAACTACGAAAGCCAACATCCAGAAGATACAGGTGTTTATTAACAGTTGTCTACACAAGATACTTCGGATCCGATGGCCAGACACTATCAGCAACAAGTTACTGTGGGAGAGAACAAACCAGATTCCAGTGGAAGAAGAAATCAGGAAGAAGCGCTGGAAGTGAATAGGACACACATTGAGAAAGTCACCAAACTGCGTCACAAGACAAGCACTCACATGGAATCCTGAAGGCCAAAGGAGAAGAGGAAGACCAAAGAACACATTACGCTAAGAAATGGAGACAGACATGAGAAGAATGAACAAAAAATGAATAGAACTATAAAGGATGGCTCATGACAGAGTGAGTGTGTTGGAGAATGCTGGTCGGCGGTCTATGCTCCATTTGGAGTAACAGGCGTAAATAAGTAAGTAAGTATAAAAAACCTAAACGAAAAAAAACGTTATCAGATGCTTTCTAGCTTTTACAGCTTCCAAATCATTTCAGTAATATATAATAAATTCACCAAATTGACCTTATTTTATATCCTATTTAAAGTAAGAATTATTTCTTTTGTTTATTATCAATTTTAATAGTTGAGATCATAAGTTGAAATGACCGTCCAGTACTTCCAAATTTTCCATGGTTGTCTAGCTTCAATTGACTTATTATTTCAACTATATTAAAATTATATAGAGTTGATATCATGAGTCAAATGAAGCTAGATCACCATCGAAAACCTGGAAGCACTGGACGGCCGTTTCTTCCTATTATGGGACTCCTTAGCAGTGCGCATCCACGATCCTGTACTCGCGATATTCGAATCCATGACCTACCAGTCTCGCGCCAGAGCACTTAACAGATAGACCACTGAGCCGGCCGGCATCCAACAGTGTTAATGTCTAACTTCAACCAATCCACGAAATTGAGTAACCATTCACCAATATCATCAGTGAGTTGATATCTCCTAACAGACCTGGTTGAACTCCACTGGTTACTGCTTCTCACTAGAACTCAATTGACTCATGATCTCAACTCTATAAAATTACTAAAATCTCCACCAAACCCCTTCGGATATATTAAAACTACTATAATATCCATAAAAAACCATTTCTGATATTATCAATTTATCAAGATTATCATGATTAAAAATCATAAGATAAACGATCCAATATGAAATTCTATTCACATGTAGACAATTCAGTAGTCAATGGAATTCTTTATATTGGTAACTTGTACATACAAAGTAGAATAAGTAGTGAATTCATAATAATAATAATAATAATAATAATAATAATAATACGAAATGATAGAATCCTCGTTATATGATGAATGAATTAGGAAATATATTGGTACCAAAATTTACTATACCCTGTATTTCTGTTTCACTTAAAGTGAACTACATGTATGTATGTATGTATGTATGTTATTTTCATCATTTGATTAAAAACTATTGAATTGATCATTGAATTCAATCATACAACGGAATGATAAATTATGCATACGGGTTATATATATATATATATAGAGAGAGAGGGGGGGGAAGGGATAGAGAGGGGGTGAGGGAGGGAGAGGGGGGAGAAAAAAAAGAGAACTATAAATACACCATTATGATTATTTATTTATTTAGTTAGTTAGTTCGTTTTCTTTTTATCATCTTTACATGAATTTCACATTTTCTACTTCGTTTATCAATTTCATTTTGTTTTAATGAAAAGAGATTGTAATATTAATAATAAGTAAATAAATAAGAAAGGCAAAAACAAAAAAAAGAAGAGTAGCATACTAATGTATGTATATATATTTAGCTAAATCATTTTTGGATTGTGTTATTTTGATTGGCTTCTAACTTATAGAGATAGATAATGATATTGACAAATAAAAGCTTTTTATCCATAAAGAAAATAGTTTGGGGAATCGATTTTATTCAGTTATATTTAGGAAGTTTTAATGTCAGGGTGTAACTATCATATAGGGAGAAATAAATAAAAATAAACATAACAAATATTGACTTTATAAGAAGAGTTGGGTGGTAGCTAGTAGTTATATCTGGGAAGCCCCCAAATGCCGTGGTACGGCCGAGAATGGTGAGAGTCAGCTCTCCCTCACGAAATACTCTCACATGGCCACGCGTATATAGCCCCTGACAGAGAAGTCCTACTCACTGCCTTCTCGTGGCATTACTGTTGTTTACGAAATTGAGAGGAGGAAAAGCGAATGTCCGGCGCTTTAACCGGGTTAGTGGACACGGAGGGCTCACCTAGGGAAGTTGGAAAACCCTGATTGTAAACCAATGGTGCACATGGGCTAGAGGATCCTGAGGGAACAAATGGCGTATGAACCAATTGTTGGTCACCGGCTATTACGGGACTGCATCTCCTCACGATGCTCCACTGTCTTGTGGATGAGATCTTTAGGTCAAAGGCTCGGGGTATGGCCCCCTAAGTAAACCACCTGCTTCGGTTTGTGTACCTGGGCAGTATCACATCTCTGACACAAATCAAATGAGCTTTGTGTGTCTCATATATATCTGGTGCTTCCTTGTACCAATATTTATGCGTTCAAATAAATAAATAAGTATCCAGGAGGCGCAATTCACCCTATTTGAACTCGTCAGCTGGATATACCTACCCCCTTAGAATTGATGATCACACTGGGACTAGAACCTAGTACCTTTTGCTTCAAACGCTTAACATGTTACCGACTTAACTATTTAGTAATGATAGTTACTAACCTGTGGAACAGGGATAAATTTTATTTCATCTGTAAGGGTTGTTTATTGAATCTTCTTGTTGATTTTAAGAACTGCAACTGATCAGTCTTTTATAGGATATGTGGATAATGAGCAGAATGCCGTAACGTTGTCAGTAAGTCACAAGGATTTTTTCTAAATCAGAGTTAGAAGATTTAAACGACCCATAGAAATAAGTTAAAAGTATCCAGGTATTTATGTAAAATTCAAACAGTAGTGTTCAGAACACATAAAACAGGACCAAAATTTTCATTTAATTATCAAATGGTGTGAAAGTAAAAAAAGCAAATTTTTACTTCATGCGATAAAAGTTATGTAAATCAACTAGTTTTCATTCATACTTCCTTTGATCAATGTAATTAATCAATTAAATCTGTAACTGAATAACAGAGATGATGGTCGCGCCTTAGGAGTGCTAGAATAGATCAGCATTTCTATACACGACTTCCCCACATTTTGCTAATACATACGTTAATTTGTTGCAAAAGATAAGGTTCAATTTGAAATTGCTTACATGTCTAGTCTGACTCTGAACGATATATTTTAGTAGATAATTCAAGAAATGAACATAAAGAACTTTAAAGTCCTTCTTATTAAACATTCAGAGTGAACCGATGAATCATCAGAGCAATACTTTCAATCTAGAACTAACTATAGCTAAATCACGTAGATGATACAAACCTAGCGGAGTTGAGTGAGGCGACATTAAGCCACTCCTAAAAGAGTGGATTATCAAGAGAAGTTATAAATAGGTTTTAAAAACAAACTTTAAACTCTGATCTCGGATATACTGGTAACTGCCACTAATCCACCGCTTCAAAGAACTTATTTTGGTCATATGTAAACTTGAATGGCATAATTCAGTAAACAATCAGTCAGCTCCAGCGTAGGACCAGGTATATATATTTATCTGTTAACGTTGTCATACCTCATAAGCATAACAAGATGAACACCGAATTCATAGAAGTAGTTACTTCAATGGTATTAATATATAAAAAAGATTGCATATAAGGATATAGGGAGAAAGAATTAGTTCGTACAAAAAGAAAAGTATAAAGTAATTTTAATCTCACGGTTTGAGGGAAGACAAAGAGTGTATACACCTACACCATTGTGATCGATTCTGAGCCATGTCACACAGAGTCTCCAACCATTGGTTGCGATAATCACGCGGACCCCAACCAAGTAGTCCACATCTAACAACATGGATCAGACTAGAGTTTAGTGACTTCAGGCACTGATGCCATGTTTTGGTTTAGCCGCCCCCAACTCTCTTCCAACCATCCCCTATAGTAGTCAGCGTTGCACGTCATGATAATCGGTGTTCAGGCATACGTAACACGTGGCCCAACCATCTCAGTTGATGAAGATTCATCACCTCATTAACTGATTTATCATCATTCCCTAATAACCTGTGTCTAAACTCACTATTACTTACCCGGTGATCCCAGCATACGCGAGCAATATTTCTAAGACATTTGTGATCAAATACTAGTAACTTACGAGTATCTTCTACTCTTAATGATCATGTTTCGCAGCCGTAAAGTAGAACAGATCGAACTGCTGCGCAGTATACTCGTCCCTTGATTGATAGACAGATATCTCGCCTTCTCCATAAATGATGTAAGTTGGCCAAAATTCAAACTTTCTGAATCCGTGCTGAGATTTCGTCAGAAACCAACCCATTAGGGCTGATCAGACTTCCGAGATAAGTGAAGTTGTTGATGCGTTCGACTACGTCACTCGCTATCCTTAGTTCAGGTGTTGACGCAGGCCAGTCCTGAAGCAACAAATTGTATTTAGAGGGAGAGAAACACATCCCAAACATCCTGGTATTGTTGCCCAGTGCTATCAAATGCCTATGCATTTTATCAGTGTCTTCACCAAACAAGACCATAACATCTGCGTATTCTAAGTCCATAAGTGGACCTCCTGGAAGGAAATCAACTCCTGAAAATTTAGTCGATGAGAGCGTTGTTTCCAGTAATAGGTTTACGATGGAGGTGAACAAAAGTGGAGATAGTGGACTTCAGCTAGAGTTGGGGTACCTACTCCAATGTTCCATACAGGCTGTTTGGAGGTGGTGGGTAGATGAAGTCCAGATGAACTGCTCCTTAGTGTTTCAACCATCGTTCTAAACGTCTGGGCTGAGAGTAGATAAGAGTGCCGTCTTTTTCCGAGATTGTCTCACTTACACTTGACTTCTTAATTCCAGGTTCTTATATTAGTCTGAAAAGCTATTTGATGTTACCTACAGCCTCTGCCATTTCCATCTCTTTTGCTTTCGCTGCCCACCACTGCTCACGATCGTTCCGCAGACTTTTGGTTAACCTAGATTTGATTTGTTTTCGCTATTCATCGTGCCCAGAGCCTGATGGGATGAGTTTACGAGGATCCATCAGTGAAATAAACTTTATTTATTTATACACATAAATATTGGTACAAACGGGCACCAGATACATATTCGCCGCACAAATCATTTTATTTATGTGAGGGCTGTGATACTGCCCAGGTGCTCAAAACGAAGCAGGTGCTTTTCTTAAGGAGCCAAATCCGGAACCTTTGACTTAAAGATCTGATCCACAAGGCAGTGGAGCATCATGAGGAGGTGCAGTCCCATGGTAGCCAGTGACCAACGATTGATTCATACACCATTTGTTCCCTAAGGATACTGGAGCCCATGTGCACTATTGGTTTTCCGACTCCCTTAGGTGAACTTTCCGTGTCCATCAATCCCGTCAAAGCGCCGGACATTCGCTTTTGGTCTTCTCAATTTCGTAAACAACATCGGTGCCACGAGAAGGCAGTGAGTAGGACTTCCCTGGCAGATGCTTTTTACGTGTGAGCATTTGGAGAGGGGAGAGAGGACTCTCCCCACTCTCGGAGTACCAGGGAATTTGGGGGCTCATAATGAAGATTAATGGTGGTGGTCTCCATGTTAGACGATGTCTCTCCTTATGCTTAAAGTTAATGTTTGCTAAAAATAAACGATTGTCTGAGCATAATTGCAACAGACGATTACGATTATCTGTTCTCTGAGTTGGGATACTAAAATACCCACCTCAATGTCTTTCTGTTTGGTTTAAGCTACCTACTTGGGCATCAAAGTTTCCTGCTACGAGTAGTATGTCTGAGCGTTTAGCGTTATGAAGAAGTTCAAAGAGCTTTCTGTAAAAGTCATCTTTTACTTCATTCGAGCTGCAGTCAGTGGGAGTGTAGACAGAAACGATGAAAATACAACGACGTGTCCCTATCCTCCCGAGTTCTTACAGAGCCGAATAGCACATAGGCGACTGTTAACGGGGATCCATTCTAATAGTGCTCGTTCTGCTCTCGTTAGTCAGTGTCTACACCTACCAGTCCACGAGAACTAGCCACCGGGTCGCCAGATACACGGAGGGTGTATCTCGTCGGTTCCCCGTTTTGGCGAGGTGAGGTCAAGTGAATGACCACACTAGGATCCTGTATGCGTGTTTCGGAGACACAGCATACATCTATGGTACAAGATTCTAAGGTTTTAGCTAAGGAGGCCTGTTGGCCAACTTGACATTGGGTGCGTATGTTGAAGGCTCCAATGTGTAGTTTGGAGCGAGATTTTGGTTGGTCTAGGACATTGTTTAGCGCACTAGAATCGTTGGCCATGGTCACACATAAGGAGGAAGCCGAAAGAGGAAGTTTATTGTTGAAAGTCGATGTAGGAGGAATAATAGTACTTGTTGAGACCTTACCGCCGGAGACGGATATCCGTGGGATCAGGTGAGATGTGCATTTTTTAGGATCGACCTTTTCTAACCAAATCCCTCTTTGTGGGTTCGAATCTCGCTCGCGAGTGCGGGATCGTGGATGCGCACTGCTGAGGAGTCCCGTAATAGGACGAAACGGCCATCCAGTGTTTCCAGGTTTTCCATGGTGGTCTAGCTTCAATTGACTCACGATTTCAACTATGAAAATACTAAATCTCCACAAAACCCCATTACATTACTGTTTTAAGAATGTATTATTTAACAGTATCCATTGGTAGTTTTAAACAACCAAAAGCAAAGGTCTTTTGAATTATACGATACAGTTGTGAATCTATTGCAAAACTGAACCAACTTCTCATTTACATACTAACCATTTTGCATTTTCATGGTTTAACACAAGATAAAATTTAGTATCCAACTGAAAGATGTGTGAGAATATTTCTTATATTTGGTATACAGAGTTATATATTAACTTTGACATCATCATTCATGTATTTACCAACTATCCGCTACATGTGATAAAAAACGACCTCAAAACTAAATTACAAACGTATTCATTGGTCTCCATCTAAACAGGAATGAATAAAAGAATAGACAAGCAACAGACATACATTATAAATTGAAATATGACATCATTTATAATTTGGATTAATCACACATATACAAATAAAAACTCTAGACGATCGGATAAATTCTAGGTCAAGGTAAACATTTACACACATACACAGTGGGAGGGACATGAATAATTAAATTAAAATAAGCCTAACAAAAAAGGAAAGAACAAATAAGACTGACGATGCATTCATGTTATTATAACAGCCATGACCTTTCACGGTATAGGTACACACACACACACGTAAGTGTATGGGTGACAATACTTATCTTTGAGTAACAAGGACAATTTAAATTAAACAAGTGCAAATTATAACTGATTATTAAATTCATTCAGTATTGTTTGTTTGAATCTTCCCATCGATTTGTTAGGACTGCAACTGGTCAGTCTCTAATCGGCATATGTGCATACTGTGCGTATTGCCTCGATATAGCCTTAATTCACAAGCATGGTAAGCAGAGTGGCTATCAGGACTCAGTGACCGAGTGGATAACGCGATGGCGTTTGAAGCGAGGGTACTGGGTTTGAGTCCCAGAGTGAACATCAACTCTGAGATGCAGGTACATCCAGCTGACGAGTCCCAAATAGGACGAAACGCGCGTCAAACTGGATTCCACTGCTAGCCACTATCCATCTCCGCTTATAACTGATTATTATTTTTCTAGCTTTCTGATGAAGCTGAACTATACCACCGAGCCAATAATAGACGTGTAAATCACTTTGAGATCATAATTTAAATATAATATGGAGTTAATATAAGCTGTAATATTAGAACACTTTGTAACGATATGTATGAAAGAATATCGTGTTTGGTCAAGTGGACAGACATCTCTAGGTCGTTCAGCGGTACAGTTCAACTTTACTAAGGATGAAAAGATAAAACTTGGAGAACAGTATGTGCCTAACTCAAGAAAAATGGACAGCAGGTATTGATGATGAAAATAAATATATGTCATCAACCTAAGTAAATCATTGCGGAAATTGTTGGATTTCACTGAAATCATGAATCGATCAATGTTAAACGACCATTGGGAACCTGGAAGACAGTTTTGTCCTAGTATGGAACTCCTCAGCACTACATATTCTTATACCATCAATCGGGAATCCAAGAAACCAACTTCGGTCTCACGCGAACACTTAACCTCCAGACCATTAATCCAGCATTCAACGGTGTTAATGTGTAACTTCAACCAATCCACGATATTGCGCCGCTATCTCCTATTACCTTCGGTGGGTAACTACCTCACACCCAACTTCAATGGTCACAGCTTCTCACTAGAACTCCGAGAATTCTCTCTCGAAGTTAGTCAATAGTGAGGACATGATAATTGTCATTATAAATAAATAAGGTAATCGGTAAAAAAACTGTTGCTCTACCGTGCTAAGTTTGCTTATCCAGTTTTCAGTTGTACTCAAATAGAACTGACGGAAAGGATAAATTCAAAATCTTTCTTCTACATCGAGAAATCTTATTGACTCACATTCTTCGAATATTTTTTTAAACAGTAGATGAAAGAAAAAAACCACTGCCGTGACCTATGAGTTACCGACGTCAGTTGTTATTAAACTATCATTGGTTTTACACAAAATCATTTTCATTTAAACAATCAAAGGATCTGCCATGCGTTCTCTAATTTCTCATTAGCGATAACTTTAAATTATTTGAACAGTTCTACTTGTAATGAATATAATGTAAAATATAAAGTACCTCGATTTGTAAAACAATGAAACATGACTGAATTCGGAGCACATTTACAATAAGAAACATAACTATTAGTTACTTTAATTTGGATTATAAGACTGTCGCCAGTATCCTAACCGTTATTGTAGTTTTAACCCATTTGAGTAACAGTATGTTTGTTCATTGTCATTATTTAGACAAAATTAAACTTGGTCAATTTTCGACTGATAGACAACTAACACAAATGATGTGAAAAAGTAATTCTGATGTTTAAAATGAAAATTTCTTAAGAATTACTGTATATAATGAAAATCAAATGATACAAGTATGCTGAATCATAGAAAAAACTGATGTCTATCTAAGTAACAAGTTATTTTCGATCACGAACATTTGTACGAATAAAACCAATAGCCATGAAATATAACACCAAAGGTAACCATATATTGACAGAGAAGTATCAATGAGGAATATATATATATATATATATATATATATATATATATAGAGGGAGAGAATAGAGTAATATGCTGACACAAAAGCTACTCGATATCTCTTAGAAATAAAGTATAATACAACCTAATAGACCATTTTAAATTTCTTTTTCAATGTTATACTTATTATCAAGTTGAAAAGGAAAATAGTTAACTGTAACCAGGTTAATATATTTATATATGAGCCAAAATGACTTGTCTTATGTATGTATAAGAGTTTTTTTAAAGTCATAGGACAAAAAATATTTAACAAAACATCGGGCTAAAGTAATTACAAACACTGGATATTTATTATCACCGACTGCCGCCTCTACTGATTAAAAGGAGATCTGAAAACAAGCAAACATATCGGTGACAGTTCACTACGCATTAGACACACATAAATTTAAAAAAAGACAAAAGTAATGATAACAAAGAAAAAAAGATGACCAACACCATCATCAACATCTCTGGAAAAAAACGATAAAACCCGACGTCACATAGAATCGTCATGGTAGTTGATTCCCAACTAAAAAATGCTGAATTTCAACAGGAAAAGTCTATAATAATTAATGGATGGGTTATAAATTATACGTATATATATATATATATATATCATACAGAAACCCATGTGAAACAGACCACCACTAACCGGGTAGTTGTTAAAGATAAAATAAGCATACATCAATAGTAACAACATTGATAATAATAGTGACGATATTCAGTAGCATACAAAAAAACCCAGTGGAAAATTACGGCGCTCACTATTGACGAAACAAAACAAAAGAATTTCCTTAGAAAAAAGAGAGACAATTTTCAATCAACCATTTAAAACATGTACATCTGCTAACAAATATAATGATGAGGGTGGTGCTGTCGATAATGGACAAAGGTTAAACGGATACAATTAATGTGTTCTCGTGAGAAACGAAACTATTGTGCAAGACATTGTTCTCAACAGAGGAAGTATGATACAAATAAAATGACAATGACAGTAACAATAACGACAAGAGTTATTCGTCTGAAAATCATTACTGACATAAAACTAAATAAATAAAGTACCTGATGTTACAAAAAACCAAAGAGGAAGTAAGGCGGTAATGAATAAGCAGGGTAGCGAGAGAGTCTACAAACAACATGGAATGATTAACTACACAGGAGTAAAAAAAAGACAATAATAATGAGTAAGACAGTGGCGAAGAATGTCTTGCTTACGTCCTCAAAATAAAAACGGAAGAAAATGGTTGACAATGGGGAGGGAGTAGGTTGAAGAGGGAGGTAATGAAATACATAATCAATGTCAAATTGTCATCAATGAATATATGGTATTAATCTAACATTATATAACTGCATTCAGAAGGATTAAAACGTTTAAAATAATAGTGATATAATAATCAAGTGACAACATAGAACTGTAATTGAGGATAAATTGAACTTGGGTTAAAGTTAGGAGTGTCGTCGGTGGCCAGAAATCCAGTGAAAGGAATAACAATAATATTAATAAGTATGCAATAATTGCTTTGATTTTTATTTAGGTATTCGAAAGACGTCGGAAAAGATACTATTGACAAGAGATAATTTATCCTGAACATTAACGGTTATTATAATAATAATCCAGAAATAATGGATAGATTCATTAGTTCAACTGACAGATGTGCAAGGATGATCTGGGGAGCCCATTTGACTAAGGACACGATCAAGCCATTGTAGAGGTCCATTCAAATGAATTTCAATCCAACATGGAGTGCTAGTTACAGTTTGTCGGCTGAAAATAAGGAAAAAATACGTAAGACGGTAAGTGGATACATACAAAATAGTGACGCCGCACACACAGAAGTTAGTAGAGAACGGATAAAAGATTATCAAGGACAAGAGAATAATGAAGGAAACTAGTCGGTGTAACTGTAGGTAGATATTATAAACTAAGCTGATTATTTTTAAATATGATTTTTCCTATCTCAAAACTCTCATTAACTTTGTACAACATACAGCATTTCCCCCAAAAATTTTCTTTAAATTACAACATTGGACACTAAAAAAAATACGTAGATGTGATCAACGACTCAAGCAAAGTAATGATTGTATACTGGAAGATTCGTTTTCAACTTGAATAGTGCTTACCGAATCATTTACTTAATAAGCAAGTAAACTACCTGTCTTCAAAGAAGTATAGTTTAGTATAGATATCTGAATTTGATCATGAAGTCCGGCTAGTCAACGATAGAGGAATTTAGTTAATGAAAATAAGATAATCTATTTAGTTACCATACTGCCTACTATGTATCTGGCGCCCCTTTGTACCAATATTTATGTGTTTAAATAAATAAATAAATAAATGTGAGAGGGCAACAACACTTAATATGCTAAGGAATACTTTACAGCTTCCATACATCAGTATAACTAGGAGTATGATATTATTATTGAGCCCTAAATCGATTTCGTTTAGCAGTGCTACCCTCCTATCAGCTTACCCAGCATTAAAAAACTTGAAGGAACAAGATTTTCAGCCAAAATAGTCCTGCTGAATTATCATAACAGGTGAAATCATCTACCATATCACGGGTATCAGATATGATCTGGTCAAATATTATCAACAAATTTCATACAAAAAATATACCTCATGTAAAGTCATTTGAATATTGGATAATATTGTATAGGATACTGAACATACCGATAATCAGCACCCCATCCTTTGACAAAACTCATTCGTATAGTACACATATTTGTTAGTGAATAAACAGCTTCAAAACCTTTAGTTACATTCTCTGTAAGAAGATTGGCGAATTCTTGATTATTGAATATTTTTAAATTACATCCAGGCGGAATTTTACATACAGTAGCTGGATGCCATTTATACATATAATTGCAATTAGGAGATTGAACAAATATAGCACTGTCACTTAAACATTCTGCAAATACTTCACCGCCAATATAATAAAGTTTAACACCTTTACCTATTTTTAAAAGAGAAAAGATAGTAGCGAATAAGACAAGGAACAATAAACATGAAAAAAAGTCATAATTTATCGACCGACTACATTCACCAACCGATATAGAATATTCCTATAAATCTATCCCAACAGTAATATTAAAAATGAATACCTCTGGTATTATGGAATGAAAGAAATTGGATGTAGTCAAATATGTAATCTTTTGTAAAATCTTATTTATAATAAAAGCTGTTATAATTAATTAGAAATTTACTGTTAAAAACGAAACAAAACTATGAGTTAACCAGTCCACAACATCAAGGCCATGTAATAGTCCGAAGGAAGGAACAGGGGGTAGTATTAATAACTCATATAGACAAAAATGCTGTTGAGAGTCACGTAAACGAAGTTGTACATTGTAAATATGTTATATAAAAAAGACCGAGTAGTGCTAATAACTCCTTCTAAGAGTTTTCAAATCACCTGTGATTTCACTGTGCATTACAAAGTAAAATTACTCACAGTAGTGAACCCATCCTAAATTTATTCACAGAACTTGATTAGTATTACAGAACAGATAATATAAAATCCATTTACTACTCACTTCTATAGAAGGACTGAATAGCTAATCGATAATCTCATTGGAATGCTGGTAAATACGGATTTGACTATTAGTTTACTGAAGAGTGCAAACAAAAATTACTGAGGGAATTTCAACTAGCATGAAATCTAGACACAGGGCATCCTACTGATCGGTTCCAACTACCAAACAGTACTAGTATTAATTACATGACAGTAACCAAGACAACTAAAAGCCCATTATTTTACCATATTAGCCATTCATATTTAGAAATCTATGGCAAGTACATTTCATGCAGTAAAACAGTAATCTAGTTAGTAGAAATATATATTATCTAAACAATGTAATTTCGATAAGAGTGAAATGACTATAATGAACTTTGACTTAAGTTAATTTTTTATTACTTTGACTAGTATTTATAATCTCACAAAGAGAGAAGGGCAAACTACCTATATATATACATCTGAAATAACTTTTGTTTATTAGATTTTAAACTCATTACATAGTCACTAGAGATGGAGAAACTAACCAATAATAACAGTTACTAACCAAGAGTAAACTTTAAAAGAAATTCATATTATATGTAGTTTAAATGAAAACCAAACCATTAATAGAAATGTATTAATACAAGTAACAATAGATACTGGTTACTATGTTATAAATATACATACTAATAATCCATAAATAACACACATAACAGATATTGGAAAGTTAGCTTAGCAATTAAAAATGTCATAAAAAAGAAATAACAATACACGATTATCATTATTGTTTTATTTAACCTAGAAAACTTTCTATCACTTAACTATTTCGATCATAAATGACTTCATTCACTTAGCACATACACACACGTATGTATATACATATACACACACACAACCATTAACTTTAAAGGACATATATTGGATAGTAAGTTTGACCTGTAAATCGATTTATACTAATATACATATTTTTTTTCAATCACATTCCACTCCTCATCGATCTGTTAGAAAAAATCAATAGAAACAGTAAGTACCAGCTTTAGAATGTTGATTTCCCAACTTTGCCCACCACCCAGTTCACTTTTTGGATAGGGGAAATAGAAAACTTTTGTTTTGTTTTGTAGAAACAGAAAAGCGAGAGGCAAAAAAATATGAAGATGAAATAAGCTGAAAATAGATTCATCAAATAAACTATTTTTTGTTATCTCTTTATATGAAATCGAATTCAACCGACTGAATGTGAGAAAAATCAACGTAACAGTTGAAGATAAAAAAAAACTCCCGAAAGCCAAACACATCAACAAACAAGAAGAGAACATTAGTTGAAATGTTGGATCATTAATTCATAAAAACAATCCGAACATCTTAAATGTTCGAATAAACATGTAAATGAATTTTGAATGAATGTTAATCAAGCTCCATATATGCCTACCAAAATACAAGGATAAATTGAATATAAGATCCATTAACGATGTTACAAGATTTATTCGCAAAGTTTTAATACGACTAAAGATTGAGGAAAACGTATTCTTACTCTAGAAGTATTCATTGATTAATAAACATTTACAGTTTGTTACAGAAAAATTCTATTGCAAGAGGAGAATCTACCGAGAATACTGTTTGTTCTAGTTAAAGCATAAAGATATTGTGACACTTCTTAAAACCGACTATGAACATTACAAATGAATAAAATACTCATCGTTTTGGATCCAATTACCTAACCTGGATAGCCTACTGAGCCGTATCGTTGTCAGAAATAAGGTTTCAATAACAAAATGATTATGAATTTATGAAGTTCAACTAACCAAGTGCATAATGTCGACTGCATTAATCAAATTATTAGAAATGCTTAAATTCATGTATTAGAAAACATTGGTAGGCTGTAACTTCAAGTGTAACTAATGAAAATTTGTGGTATTTACGTTAATCATAACCTACTTCTTTTGTCCTGTAATCACTCACTGTTTTATTAAAATTAACTCATTCTCCTGGCACATGAACATGGGGACCAATGATACTTATCCGGTTGCCTAAACCGAAGTGGTGCGGGGCTTGAATCTAGGATTTAGTGGTTCAAAACCGAGCGCATTAATCATTGAGCCATTACTCTACTAACTCATTAGTAACTTTGAGTTATTCTCGTAATATATAATTATATTATACATTCTCGTTACTTGTTTCGTTTGTGTTAGTCAGAAATACTAAAAAAACACTGGTAGAATTTTCTATAGTACTAAGTAATACGTTGTATTTAAACATACAAATATATAATGTATTATAATCAACTTACCAATATGCCTTCTTGTTAGCTCAATCTGATGTCCTCTATTCACATTGGATAGTAGACCTAAACAGAAACGATTGTGTCTATTTGGATCGGTGAAACCGTCAACAGTTAAACATGGACTAGAACAATGAAATGTATCACCAACACGAGTATTCATTTCATAATAATATAATGAACACCAATATTCAGGTTCTTGATAAGCTACTGAAGTCATTTCATTCCCATCAATAAGAACATCGCTTAACATATCTGGAAAAAAATAAAATCAAGAAAAGGAAACACAAATGAAAGATTCATTGAGAAAAAAGGTTTCGTAGTGTATAAGGAACTTTATATGAATAGGAAGAATGGAAAGAATGAAATTGTTGCTAACCTATGTTAAAATAATACATATATGTAGACTAATATCTACTTAAAAATTATTCAGATTATACATCATAGATGAAAATGAGAAAATAGCTTATCAAGCAACTGCTTCCAAGGAAAAATATAAACTTGGAATAAAATTGTTTCCTCTCGCCCCCTCAAACTATCATATACAATTTTGTTGTATCCCGTAGAGAATTCACTGCTCTCTAATTGGCGGTCTTATAACGTCATATATATCAACTGGGCAAGAACGCACGCAGTCAATCGACATAACAAATTTGATTTGATGATTCTCATCATATCTGAAATTTGAAATATTAATAATTCGTTTCTAAACTTCATGTTGTAAAATTTTTTATTTGTAATACTATTTTGAACTATAAACTATTATTATACGGTTTACCATTCTTGAGTTATCCCTAGTCTATTAATTAGTCTTTCACATTCACAGCCACATTTGGCTGAATTTTGTACAAATGTTATTTTTTATTTTATTAATACGATCCGGTCAGTCTGTTTGGTATATGTTTGGTATGTTTGACAAACAATGATTCATACCGCAGAGGCTGTTATTGATGTTTTGGACTTAACTGGCTGGGCTAGGTAGAAGCAGGACTGATAAGCACCCTAGACTGCTCGTACGGTTTTCGTGTGTCACTGTTCCAATCGATAATTCGCTGCTCTCTGATTGGCGGTTTTGTCACGTCATACATTAACTGGGCATCGACTCGACCACAAGATATAACACATTCAACTTTTCTGATTTTTGCTTAATTTCAATTTCTATGTAACGTAGTTTTTAAATTGTCTAATGACATTCCTGGACACTTTGTTTTATATTTAGTTAAAGAAAAAAACATTAATCTCTAATGGAAATTAATCTTTGGTTTTGTGAAAAATCGATAGCTGGAAAGGAAATAGAATTGGTTAAGGGTTTATTGGCTACGTTCGTTTGTGTTCCAGGGAAAATATGACATGGTTTATTAAATAAGTCAAGTCTACACATCTACCGTAATGTTCTTACGACAGAAATTTCAATATAAGATTGGAAGGTTTGTAATATATTATGCATTCATAGTACTAATTGTAATCAATTCCAAATCACGAAATGAAGGGTTTTATTTAAAGGTAAACAACCTTAATTATAATAGAAATCGTTACGTTTACATTTGCTAGTTAAATCTACTCGGAATTATCCTTAATCGTGTAAATACAGTCAGTCATAATCAACGTATAGCCTGGAAGAAAATTCGCGTTAGTACGTGTTGCCATACTATATCAGTACAACGCAATGAAATTCGTATGATGAATAGTATAAACAATGATAGAATTATGGTCGTAATTATAGCAGGTAAGATTAAACGAGGAGACCTCAGTTCAAGAATACGATATAAAATCTATATGAAAGGATAGTGTAAATAAAATTACTGTTTTTTTTTCTATTGAAACGAAATTTAAATGTACAGTCACATGAGTATTTGCAAGAGATGTCTTTACGGTAAATAAACTGGACTGTTGCATAACATTGAAACTGTACGAAATCAAATGATTGATAGTGTTAAGTATTATAAACTATTTGGTGTAAACAACACGACAATGTAATACTGAACTCTACATTCCATCAAACTGTAAATCGCTATCAACTTGAAACGTAATTACTGGAAGAATTCAGACTTTACATTTACACACTTAGAAGATAGAATTGATTTAGGGATTAAGGGGACAGGTTGTGAAATTAAATGAAAATAGCTGTATAATCCTTCATTTCACGTTTTTAATGGCTCTTTGGAATGCCATTGTATTTCTGTCATTACTACAACTTTGCATACAAACAAACAACGTATCGTCGAAATCACGAACCAAATTTAGTTAGACCACCATTGAAAACCTGGAAGCACTGTATGGGCATCTCGTCCTAGTACGGGACACCTTGGCAGTGCGCGTTTGTATGATGAATAAATATTTCACCAAACTATCAATTAAATATGAAAATACGTAGCTTGAAAACATGTCCATATATATATATATATATATATATATATATATATATATATATATATATATATATATATATATATATATATATATATATATATATACAAAGTGACTACACACATACGCAGACAAGAAACTTTAGTGCACACTGATGAAACTATTAGATATTAATTGAAGAGAATGTAAACTTTCCATTTAACTTCATTTATCACTAGATCATACATGCCAACAAGTATATATATACATATATACGTGTACACATATATACGTGTACACATGTTTCATGGACTATAGATTTCTAACAAAACAATTGAATTGTAATTCTACTGGTCAACACAATTCAATCATCATCATCATCATCATCATCATCATCATCATCATTAACATTCTCTTATGCCAATGAAGAGAATCTACACACGAAGTCTATCTCTCCCACCTAAATAAACATGTGGCCTGGACTAATTACATATGCAATAACACAATAATAATAATAATAAATATCTAAATATTAAAACAGAATTATATAGTGTTATGACATATCTATGAGTAGAGAATAATAATAATAACAGAGGGCTGGGGAAGCTAAGAAAATAATCAAGTCACTGGAAAAAGATGAATACACTGCAGAAAACCTACATGACAACTACTAAGAGTACTTTTTAATGATATTTTTATATTACAGAGAATGAATCATAATTAATTATAGGATAGAAAGATGACATTTTGTAAGTAACCTAAACACAACTCACTAACCACCTATGAGCTATGAAGTTGAGAAATAAAGATATATGTTTGTTGGGTGAAAGACTATTTAATACAATTTAGTAATAACGAAATAAATTTTGATGTACTCGGCTAACTGAATCAGAATAGTTGAGTCACAGTTTGAACCTACAACCTGATGGTTTGAAGTTGAACCCTTTCACTGCTATATCATGGTTACAGTGAACAAAAGAAATTTAGTATGACCAAGTATAGATTCGTGTACTCAGCTTTACATTACACTTTATGTATAAAGGCTGATGACACTGCTTGGCCATCTAAACTGAATAGGTAGAGTGAGGCTTTAACCTACGAGTGGTTGTAAGTTGGATGACCTAACCAATAAGCTACCTCTCTATATATAAACAATAGTATTCAACAGTTATGAGGAAAAAAGGGGAAAGTTTTCATACTTTATTTTCTGATCGAGAGTTTTTTTCAGTTGCTCAGTTATGTTTATGTTTGACAACATAGATATAAAATAAGTGGACTAATTAACAAAGCATAATTTAGATGTTTCTGAGCATAAATACAAATATTAAATTATATTGGTAACTTAAAAGTAAGATAAGTATATTTAATCGGTTTATTCGACTTGAATAGCGTTCATTGGAAATATGATATATGAGTTCAAAGCTACTACTGCTTAAATAAAAGGTTAAGAAATGACACACTTCACCTTATTCCACAAATTTCTATCAGTGATGGTAAGGCATTTAATGTACAGAACTGACACAGTAAGAACTCCTAAAAAGCCATGTACGACCCCTTGAACTTTGTAGCCGCGCTACAAGGTCGCCAAGAATACTACTAATCTAGTTTCCTTTCGAGATAGATTGAAAAGTTTTCTTCTACGATGCAGAAAGTGGTTATCGACCACACACCTCAAGCACCATTCGAGATAATCTTGTTTCATAACACTACTGGTGTAGTGTAGCACTGCGTAATCTAATGGTTAAAGCATTCCACTTTCACAATCAGTAGATAAGAGATTGAAACCTCTACATCATCTTCTCTAGTTTAGGCAGCTAAGTAGTATCGTTAGCTCTCAAAAACGAACAATGTGACTCAAAGCTGAATACATAGACTTGTACTCTGTAATAAATAAGTTAAATTAATTTATACCAGTTACATAAAAACTTCTGAAAAAGATTTATAATTAAAAGTTAGTGAGTGAAAAAAATATTAAAACTTATTCTTATTATCAAACAAACTATACGCATGAATACATACCTAGATCCATATTGTCATCTTCACTAATACAATTTTCTTCAACCGATGACAATGTACCAGGAGAGTTTATTGACGGGCCGGCACCAGCAATACTGGGAGCTTTCTGAGTTGTAGATGAGGAAACTGATGATGACTGACCCATAAAACTTGAACTCAAATTCTCAGCATTTGGACCTAGGCATTGAGAATCGTTAGAACGATCTTCTTGGCAAGCAGACACAGGAATTGGATAATCACTCATACTAAGTGACCTAAGGAGTAATGGTATTTAGAAAAATTCAGTGGTATATTTTTTAAGGCAAAAAATTGAAACTTCAGATAATAATTATAGAGGTTACGCAGGAAGCATAATTAATGGTTTAGATTGTTGAAAAAAGAGACAACTTTGTACTTCTTCAGTAAAATATAAGTCTTTGTCAGGGAGAATTAAACTTGGTTGAACTGAAAAGAACCAAAGAGATCAGAGGACAACTTAGGTTAAATTGACAGAATTATAGAATATTGTGGATAGATCAAAATCATATCGTATGAATTAAAATTCTGATTTGTTTGTGAGGAAGAATTAAAACGTTTGGTAAAAATATATTATTCCAAATCATTATCGAACTTGAGGATGTATGTAAAGAATTTAGAATTTCTGATGATCTAGAACAAAATGAATGAAACGGAGATTATGAGTGACGTGGTTCAAAACTGGTTACAATGTTGTAGATGCTTTATTCATCTGAAGTTTAATCTTTAAATTCAATATTTTTATACCTCATATTTCATTTGTTCTTTTAGGATAACATTTTCTACGTTTTGTTTTTATTTACTATCGTACTGTTTTATTTTGACACTTGTTTTTTTAGGTTTGTAGTTTCCTCTAAGTCTTTTTCTCTGTGCTAATATGAAAATGGAAAACTTCGATTCAGTAAACTTGTCTTACGTCATACACTGTTTATGATTGACAACTGACTTAAAAACAACAGATTATCCGCATACCATAGCTTAACATTAAAAATGACGGATCTACACAATATGCGGTTTACTTCAGAAGATAATTACTATTGAATGGAAGTTCATACGAATGTATATGAAAATCATAGTCAAAAAATTACGAACATAAAATATTTATATTTTTTTCCTAAGACTTATTATTGCGATGTGGAATACAAGATTCAAATTGAGTCTACTCAAATGATTTGACCAACTAGTCAGTGGAACAGAAGAAAAGGAAATATGGAGTTCACTCATTACATATTAAAAACCGACAAAAAAGACACTACTCATATACGTAAGTTCCATTTGTCATGGATTAATCTTAGTCAAGGTATCACAGAAAATGACGGATCATTGGGATGTTGTTTTCTTCTAGTATGGCGAAGGCGAGATATCCGTCTATCAATTAAGGGATGAGTATATTGCACAGCAGTTCGATCTGTTCTACTTTACGGCTGCGAAATATGGCCATTAAGAGTAGAAGATACTCGTAAGTTACTAGTATTTGACCACAGATGTCTTAGAAATATTGCTCGCATCTGCTGGGATCACCGGGTAAGTAATAGTGAGGTTAGACACAGGGTATTAGGGAATGATGGTAAATCAGTTGATGAGGTCATGAATCTTCATCAACTGAGATGGTTGGGCCACGTGTTACGTATGCCTGAACACCGATTATCATGACGTGCAACGCTGACTACTATAGGGGATGGTTGGAAGAGAGTTGGGGGCGGCTAAACCAAAACATGGCATCAGTGCTTGAAGTCACCAAGTTCTAGTCTGAGCCATGTTGTTAGATGCGAACTACTTGGTTGGGGTCCGCGTGACTATCGCAACCAATGGTTGGAGACTCTGTGTGGCATGGCTCAGAATCTATCACAATGGCGTAGGTGTGTATACACTCTTTGTCTTCCCTTAAGCCGTGAGATTAAAATCGCTTCATATCTGTCTTTCTTCCTCTACTATATCCTGATATACAATGTTTATTTTATGTTACCATCATTAAATTAACTAATTCTATGAATTCGGTGTTGATCTTGTTGTGCTAATGAGGTATAGCAACGTGGACCAATACATATATGTGCCTGGTCCTACGTTGGAGCTGACTGACTGATATTATGAGTGATACTATTTCGTTCCACTGCTTTTCTTTTTGTCAGTTTTCCTCCAAGTGTTCGGATGAAAAATATAGTGATATACATTTGTACAGGGTCTTACAGCGTTTGTAACTGACAGATGAATATTTTGCTGATATAAGGTGAAAGTTATCACCATCTAAATATGGGGAAAATGAAACAACCCTTTGTAATAAGTCTGAATCAGAATCCTATTTCAAATCATTTTGTAACAACAAAAAAAAGAATAATTTAAAAATGTCGAATCATTTTATTAAACAAGTAAGTATTCTAGAATTAAAAAGAACCAAACAACAAACCTTGTTGTAGCATTGTGAATGTGATTTGCTACACCTAAACTGCGGGCGAAATCACGACCATCTCCGCTAAGACTGGACACTACATTCATAAGAGACGATTGATAGCCTGTATGAGGAGGAGCTGGGGGCGTTCCAACTAAATTAGGGGGTCCACCCAGAGTCATATTTTCAGCAGCCTGTAGATATGGGATTAAATATATGATTCAATAGTTTAGGGTAAACAATTACCATGATTATTGTTTGTTGTACACATATATTCCTTCATAGTTATCATAATTTCAAATGAGCGGTCTACAGGATGTATCATGAAAACTCAATAATTACATTAGATTACTTATAGAATCAAAATGTGACCTTCTGGGTAGGAAAAGTAGGTTGACTAATGAAACAGTAAACCTTCACTAACTGAAGTGGTTGAAACTACTAAACATTCCTAGTCTACCTTCATGCCGATATGTTATCTTAGCTAGCGTAGCAGTACGTTAACAAAAAAGATTGAAGATGGGCAAAGTAATATATTGTGTCAACCGAAGAAGTCATTAAACACTAATCTAATCCATATGGAAAGATTCAGAGTCTCTGGATGGAGTTTGGGTGGCGATCATACTATAGGGTCGACGATTTAGGGTGTCGAATTCCGAAATCATTCATAGTGGTGCAGAAAATATATTTACTTTTTATATTTCTCTTAAAAGTGAGTTTTAGCATTACTTTATTTATTTATTTGAACACAAACATTGGCACAAGCGGGCACCAAGTACAAATACGCCACGCAATAATAGTGAGACCAGTAGCAGTTATCATTGGTAGGTTGGAGGGCTATGATACTGCCCGGGTGCCCAAACCGAAGCAAGTGCTTTTCTTAGGAGGACACATCCAGATTATTTGACCTAGACGTCTAATCCACAAAGCAATGGAGCAAGTTTAGAAGATTCAGTCCCATGGTAGCTGGTGATCAACAATGGGTTCATACGCCTTTTGTTCCCTCAGGATCCTGGAGTCCATGTGCACCATTGGTTTAGAATCAGGGTTTTGCAACTCCCCTAGGTGGACCCTCCGTGTCCACCGACCCAGTTAAAGCGCCTGACATTCGCTTTCCATCCTCTCAATCTCGTAAACAGCACTCCCGCTGCGAGAAGGCAGTGAGTAGGACTTCCCTGGCAGCGGTTGTATACACGTGGCCATGTGAGAGGATTTCGTTTCGAGAGAGAGCTGGTTCTCCCCACCGTTGGCCGTACGAGGGCATCATGGGAATGATTTTATACTTCTTATTATTCGGTTCTACTCGTTTTTTATTTCTTGTTTATTACTACCACTGAAACAATTATTTCTAGTGCTTCATCTTTGCTCTAACAAATTTTCCATTACTGCCCTAATGTGAATCTGTAGTGACTTGAACCAATACACATTCATATAAGGTCATATTACGTTACCAATAGGTCGGTGATAAAATCAAAACTCATCATGTGCAGAAACGTTCTTTTTGGATGTTGCGGATGATGTACTAATAATTTCAGAGTAACCTAAAAATCTCGATAGCTCTTCGGTACGTCGTTATAAGTTATTTTGTGTCATTAATTCAAATTTGTTGATAAAGTGGTGATTTTATAAACAATTAATAATCATATAAAGTTACAGGTTCAAATCCTTCGTTACGTATATAAGTTACAACAGTCGAACAGTATTGTTATTCCTCATATAGATAATGCGACTTGAAACCGAGTACAGAAACCTGTAGATGATTTACATTAATACGAATGTTTATACATAGATGGTGATTTAGTGTACATAGGTACAAGCTTCAGTAAATTTGACCAGTGGAAGTTAGCAATCATGCCAATAAGCAAGTACTTCTATGAACACACAAGGTGTAAATATGACCACAAAAATCAAATTCCAGATTTTTCGCCGGTTATAATAAGATTATATGAAACAATCATACTGAAATTTACATTAGTAATGTGGTACTATCACATCAGTTAGAAGAATGAAATTTATAACACTAGTTTTTTTCACACACATATATTTGTATTTTGCTAAAATTAATACCCACATGCATTGCGTCATACTGATGTTGATACGTAAATAACTAAGCAACTATCAAGGAGATAAATAAAACTTGCCGAAACCATGTGGGTAATCAACTATTTGCAAATATAAGTGAGTATTTAAAATTAAGTGAACAAATTACCTCTCGAAGGCTCACACACGGTGGATGCGTTCCACCGAGTACATTTCCAACATTTTCTAAACCAGCTATTGCTCGACTCGCAACAGTATACGCGTCAAGTGCATCACCTCTGGCTAGAGCAGCAGCTGTTACAGCATCTGTAGCAAGATGTTGTCTGGGCTGCTTAGACGGAGGAGCTAGGAGGGCAGCTAAACTATTTGGTTCTGAACCACAATCATCTCCCATAATCATAGAATCATTTAAACCAGCAGTGGAAGGATGATGACTCTGTAAAGCGTTTAAATGATGTTGTTGTTGAAGTCCTTGTTGATACTGATTGTGCATAGAGGAGTATCGAGAATGATGTGAACCAAAAGATGAACCTCTTCCATAACGTTCAGTAGATGATTCTGTTACACCACGATGTGTGTTGTTGTCGTTAGTGACTCCCGAAGTCCCATTGTTAACTGTACGAGGAACCATAATCGGTGGGAGAACTATAAATAGACAAAAATTAATGGGTTAATTTAATAAAACACGTTCATTGATGGATTACTAGCTTTCAACTATTAAATGTTACCAAAAATAGGAAACAAAGACATGACGGAAAGTATCATTCGTTATTTAAATTGGGTTTCTGCTAAAAATAAAATTATGTAATGAAACTAAGACCAATTTAAATTTGGTTCACGAGTTTAGTAATGAGATAAAGATAATCTATCAAAAATAGCATTCATCGTGACACACAACACAACTGAAGTCAAGGATCATTGATAACCCCCAAATGCCCTGGTACAACCAACAGCGGGGAGAACCAGCTCTTTCTCTCTCTCTCTCTCTTAAAATTCTCTCACATGGCCACGTGTGTACAACCGCTGCCAGGGAAGTCCTACTCACTGCCTTCTCGCAGCGGGAGTGCTGTTTACGAAATCAAGAGCATGGAAAGCGAATGTCAGGCGCTTTAACTGGGTCGGTGGACACGGAGGGTCCACCTAGGGGAGTTGCAAAACCCTGATTCCAAACCAATGGTGCACATTGGCTCTAGGATCCTGAGGAACAAAAGGAGTATGAAACCATTATTGGTCACCGGATACCATGGGACTGAATCTTCTAAACTTGCTCCACTGCCTTGTGGATTAGATCTTTAGGTCAAAGATTCCGGATGTGGCTTCCTGAGAAAACCACTTGCTTCGGTTTGGGCACCCGGGCAGTATCGTAGCCCTTGTGTGGCGCGTATGTATCTGGTGCCCCTTTGTACCAATATTAATGTGTTTACATAAATAAATAAATAAGGTTTATTGATGATATACTACTGAAAGCGAGAAATTCCACAGACGGATATAACTAAACTCACAATGACAATGAACTTCTCCAGTCTGGTTTATATACACAGCTTTTGAGTACAGTAGTTTACATGAGAGTTTGTAGTACTAACTGGCTGTTCACACTGATGCATTTAGAGCAAGCATCAGACTTGTCACATACTGGTTGAAATTTAATGCTAGTCGATTTTAATAGGTTAGATTATTGGTATATGTGACTGTCACCTGTTAGGTTTAATAACCAGCTTTTATCCGAAATACACAAGCTAATATCTCGGGTTTAGCTACTGAAAATAGTTATATTGAGAAGAAACTTTTTAGTGTGGAATGAAAATGTAAACAATTATGAGTTTCTGAGTATTATTTATTAAAAAGTTTGACATGGGATAACATTATTTCGAAAAACATTCCAAGTAACCAAATAGACTTGATAACAATTTTTTTTGGATTATCACGGTTCATGATAAAAGTATGAATGAATATTTAACGGTTGTATGATGTAACCTTGACTGTGTAAGTTTGTACAGAGTGGGCGGAATGGAATTCTAATGTTTAACAAATAATAAAGAATCTAATATCAAATGGTACAAAAAGTAAGCGGATAATTAGTAAACCAATCATGGACAGATGAAGAGTGTACAACATACAAAGCCTATATGCATATAATGCATGTGATACTCGTAAGGTTATAAGTCTGTCAGTGATTGTGTTCAAAGTACTAACTAGCACATCATAATGCTCAGACCATGTAAAATGCGTGAGAAGTTGACCTGCTTTTTCTGCTTGTCGTTCTATGATGAGCAGTTGTAAATAGTCGAGAAGTTCGTGTATACGAGTAGCTCTGTTAGTATGAATAGTAATATAACGGTGAAGACCAACTTATAGATGACTTAAGTCAGATTTTCCTACTGGAACAACGGGTATATTAGTCTGAATACCAAACGTATTGGTGAAAAAAGCTGTGGAGGATAGTAATTCTGTACATTTGAAAAACATGGCAATTTTCTGGGTAACCATGTTTACAAAGTATGTATTTGATTACTATTGGAAGACAGAAAAATCATGTAAACAGAGCTGAAATCTACCAGAGTATTTGTAGACTTAGTAAAGTCAGTTATTCACATGTACCGTAGGACCTGGAAAATATGTGCGACGGTTCAAGTTGATATATCATATCAGAGTAAAGAGACAAAACCAAAGGTAAATTCCATGGTAGAAAACAATAGGAACAGACAAATAATCAATTAGCGGAATAAAAAGTACAAGATAATTTTAAACATCAAATGCCCTCATACGGCTGAGGGTGGGGAGAACCAGCTCTCTCTCGAAATCCTCTCACATGGCCACGTGTATACAACCGCTGCCACGGAAGTCCTACTCACTGCCTTCTCGCAGCGGGAGTGCTGTTTACGAGATTGAGAGGATGGAAAGCGAATATCCGAGGCTTTAACCGGGTTGCTGGACACGGGGGGTTCACCTTATTTATTTATTTAAACACATTAATATTAGTACAAAGGGGCACCAGATACATATGCGCCACACAAATCTCATTTGATTTGTGTGAGGGCTACGATACTGCCCGGGTGCCCAAACCGAAGCAGATCGTTTTCTTAGGGAGCCACATCCGGAGTCTTTGACCTAAAGATCTGATCCGCAAGGCAGTGGAGCATCGTAAGGAGATGCAGTCCCATGGTAGCCGGTGATCAACGATTGATCCATACACCGTTTGTTCCCTCGGGATATTGAACCCCTTGTGCACCATTGGTTTGGAATCAGGGTTTTCTAACTCTCCTAGGCGGACCTTCCGTGTCCACCAACCCGGTTAAAGCACCGGATATTCGCTTTTCGTCCTCTCAATCTCGTAAACAGCACTCCCGCTGCGAGAAGGCAGTGAGTAGGACTTCCGTGGCAGCGGTTGTATACACGTGGCCATGTGAGAGCATTTCGAGAGGGAGAGCGGACTCTCCCTACTCTCGGCCGTATCAGGGCATTTGGGGGCGAGGGTTCACCTAGGGAAGTTGCAAAACCCTGATTCTAAACCAATAGTGCACATGGACTCCAGGATCCTGAGGGAACAAAAGGCGTATGAACCCATTGTTGATCACCAGCTACCATGGGACTGAATCTTCTAAACTTGCTCCATTGCTTTGTGGATTAGACGTCTAGGTCAAATAATCTGGATGTGTCCTCCTAAGAAAAGCACTTGCTTCGGTTTGGGCACCCGGGCAGTATCATAGCCCTCCAACCTACCAATGATAACTGCTACTGGTCTCACTATTATTGTGTAGCGCATATGTATTTGGTGCCCGCTTGTGCCAATGTTTATGTATTTAAATAAATAAGAGTGAATACAAGTGATTCATGTCACCTAACCTCCCCAACCACTGGTCACGATAATCGTGCCGACTCTAACTAGATATTCTTAACCTATCAATATGGTTCAGTTCAGCTGTTAATATTCATAGACTGATGCCAAAGTTTAATTTGATCACCCCCATGCTTTTTAAAGCTTACCCCTAAACCATAGAACACTGCAAGTCGAAGTAGATAATGATTAGAGATACGTAACACATATCCAAACCATCCCAGTTCACGAATATTTATGTCCTAATCAACAGATTACCCATCTTTACGTGGTAACCCTGCCCGATCTTAGCACTAGTTACATGTTTTCTTTAACATACGTGGGCAGTGCTTCGAAGAAATCTATAATTAAATGCTAGTAACCTACGAATATCCTTTGTCTTGAAATACAGACATCGATAGCTATCACATATTTTACGCCTCTAGTTTAAGTTGATTTAATATAGCATATCATTTGTTGACTAGGACTTGACAGAAAAAGCGTTTCAAAAGATCCGAAAATGAAAACCACTGACTTATTGAGTGTATTTTTCATATAATATGATGCTTGATAAATTAATTAATCATCATCTCAATACAGAAGTATATCCTGTGCTAACTTTGGATCAATAGACATTCATGAAAAGCAAAACTGAAAACTTAAGAAGTCGATGAACATATTCTACATATGTTTTCTTCCAGTTAGTTTATTTTGAAAGTTTAGCAAAAAACAATGGGTGGTTTTTAGTGAAGTTCTACTGGTGATGATGCAAGTAATGAACCATAGTTACCATAAATTACGATAAAGACACTAGGAACACAAATGTCGGACTATAAAACCCATAACAAATTAACAGAACGACATTTACGTGGGGTAGTC
Source organism: Schistosoma mansoni (assembly GCF_000237925.1). Classification (NCBI taxonomy): domain Eukaryota; kingdom Metazoa; phylum Platyhelminthes; class Trematoda; order Strigeidida; family Schistosomatidae; genus Schistosoma; species Schistosoma mansoni. The sequence continues at coordinate 607,952 of NW_017385988.1, read as the reverse complement.
ATGAAAATGATCTTTTTAAAACTATCACTATAAACCAACTCCATTTCAGAGTGCACTTCGGGAGCTCAAGAGTGCACTGAGAACGATTCCGTCAGGAGATAAACAAATTCTTACAAAGATAGCAACCAATGTTGAGAATGAAAATAAAACAAACCTGGATTTTCAATCCTTCGATAGTGATAAGGGTTGATACAAACCTCATCGCGTTTTGATTGGAAAGAATATTCACAAGTAGCGATAGGTCTTAACTCGTGCTGAGTATGCAGGTCTGGCCATCGCCAAAGTTGGCAGTAAAAAACGTGTGGTAAACCTTTTTTCTGGGCAACCTAGTGAAAATCAAAGGCAAATAAAAACGTGTGAAAGAAAATAATTAATGTATCTAATAGCAACACGAAAAATTACAACCTAACCGTTTAAAGATCTAAAACCATGTATAAAATAACGAGGCATATGATCTAAATTCCATAAAAATTCATACCATTTCATTATGACAGACCAGAGTAATGTAGGTTTCTAGTCTTAATGGTCAGTACTCAATAATATACAAAAATCAAATATTTGAAAACTGCATAGTCACAATTAAGAAAAAGGAATGCAGAGACAGATAGACACAGAAATATTTATTAAAAGAACTATGAACTAGTTAATACAAATTATTCAACTGACCTAGCCATGAATCCAACGATTTTAAAAACTAACCCATTAATCGTTAACTGACGAAATAGCTCGCTATTGATTCATTTTACGTTTCGTACCATTTTAGATAACTGGCTTTATTCGTCGGTTATGATTGTATGTTATGTATCCAAGACGTAATCAAGAGTTAAAGTTTGATTGCTCACTGTTTCTTACCTAGTATAACATGATGATTAATTGTGAAACAATTTAGAATATTACTAATCAGTTTCACGAACCTTCACATTCACGCATATATTGAGCATCGAACGTACGAAATCGGTTAACAGTAAGTCATTTTCCTGAATGGTCAGTTGAAAACCTGACATACTTTTCGGTATAGAGCTTACTGAAGCTTAAACTAAGTAGAAAGTTAGTTTATGGGACAAGAAAGTTTGGATTAAATAGAACCGAAATCTAATAGATCCATTGTATCTGGTTGGTTTTACTTAGAAAATTAATAATTAATAAGTCAGCAATAAGTTAATGAAGCATTAATGGGATGGTAGTCATTTAGGTCGATAAGTAACTGGTAACAGTTAAAGTTAGATAGTTAAGAGTTTGTTTTTACAATGGTCGACACAGTAATTATTGAAGAGGATATTAACTATTTAAACAAATAATCTAAATAGTATTTGAGGAGCATGTATAACCCGGTCAATATAGATTAATGAATTACTGACATAGGGCAAAAGATGTAAGAATATACTCGCTTCAGTTATTCAATAACAAATCCATTCAAAAAACAAGTGAGACCCTTAAGGGTTGCAATGTTTGTATTCCATGTTGTGGAAGCAGAACTTCACTTGGTCGATTGATAGGATTTCCGACAGTGTTACTGAGGGATTTACTAAAGTAGGTCAATCTGCTGAAGGTTGTTAAGCGAGATATTACTTGTTCGGTCGGAATGTACTAAGAACTGTTATTTGCGTCTACTATCTCAATGCTGCTTGATCTTGCTTCCTCCGAGACTTAATTACCATCGCTCGATTTCTAAGTAATTGATCTCCTGCCAGATTGGAAAATTTTTTTCAAACGCCATGAGTGACAAATAGTCAGTCAGTTAGCTACAACGTAGTACCAGGCACATTTATGCATCGGTTGCCATACGTCGTTAGCACAACAAGATCAACACCGGATTCATAGAAGTAGTTAATTTAGCGGTGGTAATACATAAAAGAAAGGTTGTATATAAGAATATAGTACAGAAAGACAGATATGAAGCGATTTTAATCTCACGGTTTAAGGGAAGACAAAGTGTGTATACACCTACGCCATTGTGATAGATTCTGAGCCATGTCACACAGAGTCTCCAACCATTGGTTACGATAGTCACGCGGACACCAACCAGGTAGTCTGCATCTACCAATATGGCTCACACTAGAATTTGGTGACTTCAAGCACTGATGCCATGTTTTGGTTTAGCCGCCTCTACCTTTCTTTCAACCATCCCCTATAGTAGTCAGCATAGCGCGTCGTGGTAATCGGTGTTCAGGCATACGTAACACGTGGCCCAACCATCTCAGTCGATAGAGATTCACCACCTCATCAACTGATTTACCATCATTCCCTAACACCCTGTGTCTAACCTCACTATTACTCACCCGGTGATCCCAGCAGATGCAAGCAATATTTTTAAGGTATCTGTGATCAAATACTAGTAACTTACGAGTATCTTCTACTCTTGATGGATGTTTCACAGTCGTAAAGTAGAACAGAACGAAGTGCTGCGCAGTATACTCGCCCGCTAATTGATAGACGGATATCTCGTCTTCACCATAGGTGACGTAAGTTGGCAAAAGCTAAATGAGCCTTTTGAATCCGTGCTGAGATTTCGTCAGACACCAACCCATTAGGGCTGATCAGACTTCCAAGATAAGTGAAGTTGTCCACGCGTTCGACTACTTCACTCCCTATCCTTAGTTCATCCCAGTCCTGGAGTAACAATTTACATTTAGATGGGGAGAAACGCATCCCAAACATTCTGGCATTATTACTGACTACTAACAGAAGACTCTGCATTTTACCAGCGTCTTCACAAAACAGGACTATGTCATCTGCGTATTCTAAGTCGATAAGTGAACCTCCTGGTAGAAGATCAATTCCTGAAAATTCAGTCGACGAGAGTGTTATTTCCAGCAACAGGTCTATAATGAAGTTAAACAAAAATGGGGATAGTGGACAGCCTTGACGGACACCACTTGAGGTTGTAAAATCAGATGACAGTTCGCCATAAGCTCTCACTCGACTGGTAGTGTTCGAGTAGAGAGCCTTCACAAGGTTTATGTACTCTTGAGGTACACCTTTCAGTGACAGACACTGCCACAGAGCATCTCGACCTACAGAGTCAAATGCTGATTTCAAGTTAAGAAAAACTATCATTGTCGGACGCCGATAAACATGTCTGTGCTCTAAAACCTGACGAATAGTGAATATGTGGTCGATACAGCCACGACCAGGTCTGAAGCCAGACTGATTTTCTCGTGTTTGCAGTTCACGAGTTTTAGTTAGGCGCCTGATAATTATTGAGGCAAGTATTTTAGATACTATATTAGTCAAACTAATCCCTCTATGATTATCACGGGATGATTTTGACCCCTTCTTATATATTGGGACAATCAGTGAATGTGACCAGTCGGATGAGATTACGTCCAACTCCCAGATTTTAGCCAAAATAATAGTCAACCTAGTCGCTAAAATTGGACTACCATATTTAAAGACCTCTGGAGCCAATTCATCTGGACTAGTTGCTCTTCCTTGTTTCAGATTAGTTATAGCCTTTTGAACTTCAGCTAGAGTCGGGGGACCTACTTCAATGTTCCATTCAGGTTTTCTGGGAATAGTGGGTAGTTGTGCAGATGCCGAAGGCCAGCTGAACTGCTCCTTAAAGTGTTCCGCCCATCGTTCTAAACGTCTGGGCTGAGAGCAGATAAGGGTTCCGTCTTTTACCGAGATTGTCTCACTAACAATTGACTTCTTAATTCCGGTTTCTTTTATTAGTCTGAATAGTTGCCTGGTGTTGCCTACAGCCGCTGCCTTTTCCATCTCTTTTGCTTTCGTTGCCCACCACTGCTCACGATCGTTCTTTAGACTTTTAGTTAACCTGGATCTAATTTGTTTACGCTCTTTGTCGTGTTCAGAGTCTGATGGGATGAGTTCACGCGAATCCATCAGTGAAATAGACTTAAGAAAAATCCATTGGTTTTTTTGGAACAATATAGTTAAAATAACTAATAGATGTTACTACTGTTTCCACAGCTGGAGTGACAAACAAGTATTGTTCCATATGAGTTTCAGGAAGGGTCTACACCAGTGCCAAATCTATATGCAGCAAATAAGCCAAGTGCATTGACCAATTTAATTATCTTATGAGCCGCATCGACTCTGTTGGGTGACAAAAACTTGGCACATATAGCCGCTTGATTAAGGACACATTACATTAATTACAGAGACAATTAGACTCAGCATATATGCATTAGGCCGTTTTTAATTAACTTATCACTGTAAATACAATCTCTGAAACTAAAAGGTAGGTAGAAATTACAACCCTATCGAGGTTTTGATAACATGGCGGGCGGAGTGATAAGTACATGGTTAAATCATCCCCGGTTATCGCTCACATTGATGCGTTAGTGTCAAGAATAGGTCAGAAAGTCTGGAGGTGACCAAAAGTGACGAAACAGGGGGGGCCCAAGCTGCTGCTGTGAAATTCGGGAGGTAGTTTTCTGGATGAGGTTGATACTTTAAATAGCACGTATGTTTCATTGATTATAAAATGAAGGACAGACATTTATTTTCCGGATGGTTTTCCTAAATCACCACCACTACTCCTCGCTTGACTGATAGTGGTCCGCCGTATTTCATATTATCTCTGCATCCTGCTGATAAAAATTATTTCACTGCAGACCGATACATGATTTCGCTGTAGCAAATATTACTCGCGTATCTTCCGGAAACTATCCAGCCGATAGTGTCATGTCACTGAGTATTAAGTGGGTTGGTACACTAATTTTAATGACTATTAGATTAAATATCCCGAGATAATTGATCATCAAGTATGCGAAGTATCAAATATTTAATACACGACGCCTGTCAACAGGCTTTATTCGTACGTTATTTACAGAGCCTGAAACTCATCTTTTTATTGTTATCAAGCAAAAACCACGTGAACTTTGACATACTTACCTAGTCACTGTCACATATACTTTACTACCTTATGGTGAACTGGAGCAATAAATAAGACACATTAAATAGAATCATAGTATTTACTTTCAGCTGGGAGTGTGTCAAAGAAAATTCGAGCAAAAACACTAATTAAATGACAGGTCAAAATGACTGATTTGGCAGTAACTAAATGGCTGAATAACAGTTTTACACAATTATGCAATCTATTCCAGCATACTTTTCTAATTCATCCATAAACAGACACTATCGTGACTTTATGGTTAAAAACTACACTTTGCAAGGCTTTCCCTGAATTTCTGGGCTATACCCTTATATTAAGTTGTTTTAAGCTGCTTAGAAGCTTGGGAATAGAAACTAAATGGACAGCTTTAGTTCAGTGATATGTTAATTGTGGCCCCTTGAAAGCATAATGTAGCTGTCAGAACGTTATTTACAAAGAAGCGTTTACTTTTGTAATGAAATTACCCTTGAGAAAACGGCTTACTGATTACCTCAAATTGTATATTCAAACAGTCTCAGACACACAAACCTACCTGTAGCCGTCCATCCAATGAACGCGGTATTGTAACACAGCGTGTAGATGGATCTTGGCTAACTAAGGCACGTTCCAGTTCGTCTAGTTGTGTCCCGTTTTTCAACCTCTTGACTAACGATTTGACAGCCTTTTCCTTCCATTTTTCTTCTTTGTCTGAACCTTCTTTGATATAACTTATAAGTCGTTTCACAACTGGAGGTGGACTTGTAAAGAGACTCATAACCAATCTTTATATCTATAGGACCAATTCTACCACTTTTGGTGATTAGACAACAGTGTTAGCTTATAGAAATTCACGCATATATCCAGAATTAGATGTTTTTACAAATCATTAATCCCTCGAGACGTACTAAGGTCAAAAGAAGCGCCGTAAGTAAACCGCCCTAGAGTACAAGTAACTTATGATAGGAAAAGATATTAGACTTTAAACCTGAAACTGAACTGGACATAAGTGACGTACTATTAGCCCTTTTATAACTAGAATATGGTTTTAAAGGGTAATCCACAGTTGTGCTGCTGAAGAATTACTGTTTTAATTCGTCCGAAACTAAAGAGATAAGGTATTTAAAAAGGACAGCGGTATTGATTCTCGTTAAGTTAAATTCACGGTTTTGATCGTAAATTACGCATCAAAACTACTGTTTACACTTTAAGCGAAATAAGTTCAGTTTTAGTGTCGTTGTTCTTGTGTGTTTTGATCTTGCTTTTGTGTATTTACTACATCAAAGCATTCTTGGTCGACTTTGGCTTGATTTATTTGACCAAAGTAGGATCTTACATCACGGTCGAAAACCGTGAACATGACTTTTAAATAAGTTGAACACGTTCCTAGTTTAATTATTTGGAATCTAGAATCATCGGAAGACAATGACCCTGCTAAATGACACGCACACTATCTGCAGTGATTGGAACCTGTCATCAGAAATGTGCTTCCTGAAGAGGTTTCAGGGGTACATATCACGAAAGTAACAAGACTTGGTAAATGGGTTGGAGGCGAGACCCAACAAACAAGGATCTTGAAGTTAGTACTCAGGAATTTTGAGGAAAGAGACGTAATATTGAATAACACATACAAAACTCGTGATTCAAATATTTGTATTCTACCAGACTGGCCGCTTGAGGATGACATCTATTGGAGGAATGCTCTTACAGAGTTCAGAACTAGAAAGCCAAATGGAAAAACGAACATTACGATTAAGGGTTTTCGGATAATCAGGTCTTGGAAGCCAACGCTTCCGAGACATGCATGGGTAGAACGTATGATTCTCAAAACACCTTAAATGTGTGCTACACGAATGCCCGTAGTCTTCGAAATAAAATGTCCGAGCTAAGTTTGATAGTGGATGAATTATATCCCAATATAATTGTTGTCACAGAAACTTGGCTCACTGTTGATATAGACTGTTCTCCCATCATTACAGGCTACATCTGTATCAGAAGTGATAGAGTTATAAGTCACAAGGGAGGGGGTATAATGTTGTATGTTAAAGATAACTTTCGCACACAATCGGTCATATTGGAGGCACATGTTAGTGGTACATGTTAGGTAGCATGTTGTAAAATTAGGTCTAGAAACAGGTTAGTGACTATAGGAGGAACAAATCGTAGTCTGTGTTGTCTTGCTGACGACTTTATCACAAGACACACCTGTTCTTAGAGTTGTTGTCTCATCGTTGGAGACTTCAACGCACCACATATCAACTGTATAGAGCTCACAGCTCAAGGTGGAAGTTTCGATAGCGACCTTCTATCAACAATTATTCAGTGTGCACTTGTTTAATGTATCGTATAACTGACACATAGTGACTTGGAACTTGATTCGTCATCGCTAGACCTTGTCCTCACATACCACTGTGAAGATGTCGTCGACATTCAACACCTTCCCCTAATAGTAACCACGTTGTACTTTCTTTTTATTTCCGGACACGTGGTATAGAATTCGCATCTGCTCCACCCCGCCCTAATATCTGGAGAGCTAATATTCCTGCACTCAGATTCTGTGACATCTCGATTGACTGGTTGGTCGATGCTGATGGATCGATGGAAGATGCATGAAATACGTTTAAGGCTACATTCGAGTCTGTAACACAACCGTTTGTCCCATGGTCAACACGTAAGCTATCACATTGCCCTCCACAGATTGATAAGGAAATACGGAAGTTGTTGAAGCGTATGAAGCACTTCCGGGACTGATTCTTGTCAACAGGACAGGCACCATCTAAGTGCGAATATAAAAAATCCAGAATATATGTGAAAAGACCATAGATAAATCCCGTACCACTTACGAACGACAGTTGGCATATGATAGCCGTACTTGTTCGAAGCGATTCTTTTCGTACGTTAAACAGCGAATAAAATATAGTGATGGTATTTCCCCATCACTGTTAAACGGAAATTCAGGTTTACTAGCTGAATCAGGTTTTGCAAAAGCTGAGACTCTTTCAAACTATATTAAAGGCGTTTACTCGACGTGTAGTGTTACAACTACTACTTACACCTAAATACCAGCCATAGCCACTGAGTCACATAGATTCGTATAATCTGTTAACTCCCGAGCAACATGGGTTTCTATGATAATTAGAAGTATTTGAATTGTAGTATTAACTAGTAATCCCAGGAATAACGCAATTTAATCAAGAAGTATTAGATGTGCCCGAACGAATGTATTGTATTTGGAATTCAAAATTACAACAGTCATCAATACGAAGAAGTCATTGATTTATTTAAACATCACATCCGCCACAGCTCGAATTGGAGTGTAAGTGTCTGTAATCGATTGCTCGTCTTCTTCTTAAGTTCATCTTACATCTGTCCGACGGTGTATTGGATGTAGACTCTTTATTATCTAGAATGCACTCATTAGTATTAGAATTAACAACCGAAATTGGAACAGACTCACCTGGGTTCTGGAATTGTATACAATCAGCATGCCGGCTTTGTAGTGAAACCATTGATATTTAGAATTTGCATCATGGACTTTCCAACAATATCCTCCCCCCCCGAAATAATGTTGGGTCCTTACTTCGCAATGTTTTAGCCAATATGACGTTCCCAATTTGCATTATCTTCTCAAATCTTACGCATCGACTACTGCATGTGAGTATTTGGGAATAAACACTGATATATGATTTGAGGTATTCCATCATGTGACTTTGACTTGAATAAAAATCATGATACATATTCTTTTTGTTATTCATATTAGAATATACAGATGGATATGCATTGATATATGTAATTAACACATGTGATTTAACTAGGCTTGATTTACCTGCGAAACAATCGAATAGAAAACATTCATCTGCCTCATATTCATTAGGATAATCTTGGACTTGATTTGGATTCTCTGTCTGTGCAAACTTCACTTCTGGGCAAACTGGTTCTCTGGTTGCTTCGGGAAATTTTGCTTTCCCGTCTGATTCATCGTACCACTGACTAGAGATTCTACTCGAAACACATTGTTCGTGAGAATATGCAACATCTGACACAATAACATCAGAAATGTGACTAGAATTCGACTCATTAGGAACATATTTGTCACATTCATTAGGGATATCATTAGAGATAAATTGATTGTGAGGACCACTGACACTTGATATGGTATCAGAATTCGACTTCTCTGAAATATTTTCCCCAAATTGAATAAGAGTTTCATTAGAGAATAATGGATCATTCGATAAATCAGCATCTACCAAAAGTGAATCCGGTTTTTGCTCATGATTCGACTCATTCAACATTTTGTTCTCAAAGTTGTAAGAAATTACATCAGAAGTATGTGAGTTACTACGACAAACCATATCTGGTACAATAACATGAGAAATCAGATAAGTCGGTTGGTTGGGAATTTTCGTCTCCCAATGACTCTGGGTTTCATTCAACTCTGGACTGTTATATAACGTTATACCTCTTCTAGATAAAGATAACTGATCATTAGAAGCATCCATCTTAGCATTACTTTCAGCGAAATGAACCATGGTATTACAAACTGACTGAGTATGTCCAGCTATACCACATTTAAAGCATTTAGAATTACGAAATATACATGAATTACATGGGTGAAACTTGCCGCAGAACGAGCATTTACTAAACTCGTGCTCATCAACATGGACTGTTTCACAGCTCAATGAAGTATTATCTGAATAAATTTGATTACGCATCGAACTGCGACGACTTATTAAAGTAGTGGAATTCCTGAAGTTTTTGCGAGTCATTTTATCGGATTTTTCTCTCTTACCGCATTCGGAATTTGTATACTTTACATGATCCAACAGTAGTTGCTTGAAAGTTGCATAGGGGAGTGAAATCGGTTTGTCTGGAAGTGCCAAAATCTTTATAAGGCTGTATGCTTCTTTCCCAATGAATGTAAGGAAATGGGCCACAATATTAAAATCTTCATCATCTTCCTTGGTCAAAGCCCAGATTTCGAACCTCTCCATGTACTCCTCAAAAGCATTAAAATCTGAATTTATATTTAACCGTTCCATCACAGGCTCAATCGCGACGCCAATATGATAATTAGAAGTATTTGAATTGTAGTATTAACTAGTAATCCCAGGAATAACGCAATTTAATCAAGAAGTATTAGATGTGCCCGAACGAATGTATTGTATTTGGAATTCAAAATTACAACAGTCATCAATACGAAGAAGTCATTGATTTATTTAAACATCACAGTTTCGCAACAAGCGTTCATGCTTAACTAACTTACTCATTGCGAGAGAGGATTGAACAGCTGCTCAAGATAACAGCCTGTCTGTCCATGTGATATTCATACATTTTAGCAAAGCGTCTGACAAGGTTTCACACTTAGGTTTTATGCAGAAGCTCTCGAGCTTCATAGTACATGGGAAAGTGTGACTACCACCGTATAGGCCAGTCCGTAGCATACGATTAATTGATGCGCTTCGGTTGTCTTTGAGATTAATGAGGATCGAGGAACTGTTTGAGATTCAGTGACTCAGCCACCCGGTGATTTGGCTACGGCTCAGTGAAATTTCACTTACCCTACAAAACTCTAAGTCATCGTGAGACAAAAGTTTCTAATAAACCATCTTGTTATCAGATTTCTCATGTTTGTTGAGATATCTTATAAAAGCGAGAAGCATATGTGAAATGGACCGAATCATGATAGGAAGTGTGACACAATTTTGACAGTGCTGATTTTTCTAATGATGCATTATTCCCCAATCAGATTCTTAATAAACTGGAGATAAATATTCCAGGCGCATCAAATCCTGATGATGTTATGTCAAATGTTATTTGTCCATATGATGTATTTGTTTCTGATGGAAAACTTGGTCAGTATAAAGCACAAGTTCTGAGTGAATTCAAATGTAATTACAATTTGGATAATCTCATATCAAACGTTGTATATCCTCACCATGTAGCTACTGCCAGTGGATTCCCTAGCCAATGTGAGAAGTACGTGTTAAACGAAGCCACATTATTTATAACTTGGGGATTTGAAGATCCAACATTATTTTATGGGTGAAGTTAGTGTTGGAAACTTTATGGTTCGAATTCTAAATGTCAATGACTTATGTTGATCATGTTGATCAAATACAATTCCAGGAATCAGATGCGTCTGTTTTCAATTTCGGTTGTTAATTCTCATACTAATGAGCACATTCTAGATCATACAGAGTCTATATCTAATACATAGTCTGACAGACACTTGATGAACCTAAAGAGAAGACGTAAGATCGATTAGAAAAAATTTGATTCCAAATTTAAGTGGTGGTGAATGTGTTATTTGTGCAAACTAATGATTCCTATGTACTTGATTGTCCATCGATTACGAATTCCAAGTACTATACGTTTATTTGTGCTCATCTGGTTCTGCCTGCCTTAAATGGTGCTGTTTTTGGAATTCCCAGTAAGCAAGTCAATTCAAATACTTCCAATCATCCTATTTAATCATATTAAAGTTGAAAATTAAACGGTTGTTATTTTCTCAACTGTGAAATTGATCCAAATCATCGTGATGTGACAACTTATCTTTTGGGTTACGAAAGTCTCTCTAAAGTATACAGTACGAATTAGACAGTTCTCAGAATTACTAGTTAGCATACTGAACTCCATTATTGTAAAGGAAAAAGCGCTAAAAATTCCTTCACAGCATTTCATTAGACAATATTATCATCTATTTATTTCTTCTCTGTCTTGTACTCTAACATTTATTCAGGTCTCTTTTAACCACAGTTTGTGCTCTTCGGTTTTCATCACCTGAGATTTTATTATGTGGCTAGGTTAAAGTTTTATTTTTTGATACTTGATTTTACTGTTGCATATTGCCGGACTATTGACAGTAATGTTGTGTTTCACTAGGCTCAAGGTCACGGTGTGGTTCAGTTTATGGGTGCTGCCCCTTGAGTGTCTGCTTAGAAAGGTTGTTGAAATCATTGCAGATAGATATTTGGTCCCATCTTGTTGGGAATACTTGTATTGACTCATCTTTCTTAAGTTTTCTTTTTTGTTGTTTAGCACGCTAGTTTGTGTTAGAGAGACTTGTAGGCGGCGTCGAGTCTCGATTGACTATGATCACCACTACAATAAGATTACGCGCCAAAAAACGATTTGGTTCCTTCGATAGGTCAAAAACCAGAAGTCTGTGATTGGTCCAGATAGGTTATATTTATTGGCGATCTCGTGGCATCGAAAGAATACTGTTACGTGACAAAGAGTACAGGCAAAAAGGCAGAGCGTAAGAGAGTTCGAGCGAACAAGATGGACGACGGAACGAAAAGTGATTTTGATACAGTTAAACAAAACGAGTACAGTAAAACAATCACTGGCACAAATGTTTGTAATAATAATTGTTCCCATTATAACAATCGGGTTCTCGTAGAGAAAAGTAGGTCACTACAAACTCTTAACTGTATAGTGCAGGCTGCACTGCTTGAGGTATTTTGTGCTTTCGACATAATTTATTCTCTTGCCTAGGTTAGAACCGTTTATATTGAAGACAGAGTTTATGTTTTTATATAATTTAATACGAGTCATTCAAAAACGCTTTGTACGCTATATATAAGAACGTAGTCTGTTCTAATCAAATGAATTTTGGTTCGTTAGTTCTGCGTTTAGACCGAATACTGGTATTTCGGTCATTACGATGATGATTGTAGTTCATAATAGACAGAAGGATTTGCTTATTTTGTCATGGAAGATCATAAAGCACTGCCAAAACGATAAGAAGCAGCTCGTGTTTTAAGGAGTTAACTGTCCCATCATACCAATCAATCCTTGACCTATCGAAAATAATTAAACGGCTGACCTACAAGCTTTCTGAGTGGACTGTCGTATTATGCATGTGCACATGGTCCCAGCTAATTTAAAAGGAACAGTTATGGATATGGCTAACCGGATAAACAAAACCATCCGCTGATGAAGAAAATAATTTTTCGTTCAGCAGGTCAGTTGACTGCTTCTGTAAGTAGCCAAATGACCTAACGTAAAAGTGCCAAATTTTATGGGATGATTAGGTCCCATAAGTTACTGTTTCCTAGATCTATAAATATCAAGAGTAGTTAAGCGTATATCGAAGGTAAAAGATTTTGGATTTTCTGGCGTCATGAAAATGAATGTTCTTGACTCAGTTGATATGACGAACAGTTTTGCATGTAGTCTTCAAAGACCGTATTTTATCTCATCCTCTGAACCAAAGCAATTCTGATTACTACTAAATTTCCCTGAAGTAGTGACGGTGACTTTGGACTGTTGGCAAAAACACCCTACTTTTTATAAAGGTGTCAGGATGTTTTCAATGAAAACATATGCTTCAACGAATTCCACTGATTTGCAATTGATAAGCTTTGATTATGAAGTTTTCTTTGCATACTTTCGTGGACCAAAACCGATAAATTTTCAGCCAATCTTTGATGATTTCAAGTATGTCTCCTCACTCAGATCCGGACTAATAAGGGTGAGAGTTAAAGGGTGACTATCAAAAGGGCGCGGTTAAAAATGACACGCATTAACTAGGGCGGCCATCGATAAGGCGAGCATTGAAATGACGAATAACATTTTTAATGGTGTGAAATATTTGTGACTTACTCTCTGTTGTGAAAGACCTCCTTAAAACGAATATTTGACGTAGGGGGTGGCATAGATCTTCTTCAACCTTACTGCCATTGCCCATTCAAGCATATGGAAATACATTAACGCCCTGGAAAAAAAAACGGAGTCCAAAAATACTGAATGGTTCGCCAAACTAATCTATCAGCAGTACGTAAGAAAGTATAAGGTCACAATAGGTATCAAAATGGTAGTAGAAGATCGACGCGCGTCTATTGACGTAAAATAGTACACGGCTTGTAGACATGTTCACCTACGTTATGTAACTTTTATGCCTATATTAAATTGATGAATCCCACTTATGATTTGCTATATTCAGTCATTTATTATATGAGATTATTTAGTTGTAATAATTGTAAAATCCAAACCTAGATTCCAATGGCCGAATAACCGAAGAATAGTTTTATACACTCGTACCCCAGTCTAAATCACAACAAGGTAGTTTGGGTAACACAGTTCTAAATTTCGTTATATATACAAATGTACAAATTTACCTAAACGAATATTATCACCCGGTTATTCAACCAACAATTGATACCAAAATATTCAATCTAAATTACAATAAATAGCAAGGTGATAAGAAATATATGAAAAGTTACCAAAAACACCAAAAGGTAAGCGTTATTCTATCCTTTCTGGATAGATCAAGTGAGATTTCAATTGAGCGGCTATTTTATAACACAGTGTTTCAATTTCTGGGAAAGTGCTCCAAATTACAACCAAAAATGCACGATCCCAGTCAAAATCAAACCGCACAATCAAATAGCGAGCAGCCAATATGGCAAATGCCAGAATAATAGCAATTAAAACAAACTAGATACAGCTCAGTAAGGAACATAGAGACTCAGTAAAAAACGATAGTAAAACCAAGAAAATTGAACGTTACAGTCTTAATTAACATCAAAAATGTTAACATCATATACAAATCAAGAACACGTAAGGTAGAAGTCACAAATGTATGCATGGAGGGATTTTCACTTGCAAAATGGATCCAACAATAATGAATCACCATTTTATGACTGAGTTACCAACTGGTCGGAATCTGAATTTCAAATGTCTTGGTCGCTTTCTTATTTACGACTATAACCCCTCTTAGTCTGTTGAAAAATATAAAGAGTAGTACAAAAATCCAAGGATTAAACTAATATTAGGTAACGATCGAGAAGTAGTGGAAAACCAGTAGGATAAAACCAAATTTGTGAAGGATATTTATCCATTTAGAGTATTGGAAAGATGAAAAATAAACTAGAAACATGGTGGTAGTAACAAATGGCTAAACATTGAAAAAAATTGAAATGAAGTATCAATAACTGAGTGATTTTGTGTAAAATCATGTATTAGAATCATAATATGATGACAGCTTGACGCGATGTTTTTGCACACATAGCTCAGGTTTAAGATGATGAAGTGTTACCACCTATCCAGCGAAACTGCCCATAAAACATTTGTAAGACTGTTTAAACGTTTTTGTCCGTCAAGAATAAACGCGAGTATAGTTTTAACTGGATTAAATGATAATCTGACCTATTTGAATGCTTAGTAACATTGATTGCATCAAGTACGCCTACTAAGTTCCACTTGTTCATTTAAGTGATATTGAACAAAATCTAGGCGGAAGTCAATGATATACAAAATAAAAGTTCATCAAGTTCTGATGAAAAGCACAAAGCGCTTTTGGCAATGTATACAGTGAAATAGTGTATGACTTTTTTAAATTTGAAAGGCATGATTTTGGCGCCTAAAACTCAACGTTAAATTCATCGAATATATCTGAAACATCCCTCTAAATAAAATATCCAGTAGTTGTTCGATATCGACATACGAGATAAAATGACTTGCGTAGTAATAATAATAGGTTGCTACTAAATTCGAAAACTCACAGTATTTCTGAAAACAGACTCTTTATTGGATGTTTAGAAAAGCAAGTTTTCGATGAATCCTAGAGGCAAGGAGATAGATCTCGTACACTTATAGATTTTAGTTTCTCTTCTGATACTTACGTTTACTAATATGTGCCTCTTTATTAGTTTGAACCACAGTGATCACTTAGTGTTCTATCTTTACCATGGATACGTTTTACGAATGGATTTTGAAACATTCTCATACAAACGAAAGCAGATACACTAATCCAGAAACACTATGCACATCATCATTGAGGTTAGCAAACGAAACACCACCTGATTTTGATTCAGTTAGTTTTTGAGATTAACGGTGTCTCGATAAACACATGTGAAACCGACTTCAAGGAGTTCACAGACAGAATGCAAAATATTGTCCAAATTTTATATAGTTGAAATCATGAGTCAATTGAAGCTAGAGCACCATGGATAACCTGAAAGCACTGGACAGACATTTCGTCCTATTGCGGGACTCCTCGGCAGTGCACATCCACGATCGCGCCTAGCGAGATTCCAACACAGGACCTATCAATCTCGCGCGCGAGCGCTTAACCTCTAAAGCCATTGAGCCGTCATACAACGGTGTTATTGTCTAACTTCAAGCAATCCACGAAACTGAGCAATCATTTGCCAATGTCTTCAGTGACTTGATATCTCCCAACAGACCTGGTTAAACTCCACAGGTTACTGCTTCGCACTAGAACTCCAGGAAATACTTCATGGAGTCAGTCACTAGTGAGCATATGATCATTAGCAGAAGGGGATCTTAGCAATTTTATATAGTTGAAATCATGAGTCTATTGAAGCTAGACCACCATGGAAAACCTGGAGACACTGGACGGCTGCTTCATCCTATTGCGGGACTTCTCAGCAGTGCTCATCCACGATCTCGACTTAAGAGATTCGAACCCAGGACCTACCAGTCTCGCGCACGAGTGCTTAACCATTAGACCACTGAGCCGGCCGGTGTCCAACGGTGTTAATGTCAAACTTCAGATTAATTATATTTGGCTAAACTACGAAAGCTAATTTAATTCAAACTGACCATTTAGTCCTTTATATCCTATTTACGTCTACAGACGGAGAACTGTTTGAAAAAATTATGAAGCAGTTATGTTCTAGTCATCCATAAATTTTAAAGTCATTGAAATAGACTTGTTAATTAACCAAATACATAAGAGGAGCCATAACAATACTTGTCACGTTAGTAGCAAATAGAGAATAATTATAACTTGTAGCCTTTCAAATCTTAATCGTGTTAATAAAAAAATTAGATAAGATAAACAATCTGAGAAAAACGGATTGCTTTGTACTTTGAACAGGAGGTAAATAAATTGCAGCCCGAGTAGCTCAATGGTAACGTCTCTGACTGTGAAACTGAGTGACACGGGATCGAATACATCAGAAAGCACCAGTTCCCTAAAGATTACGGGTACACCTTGCTGACGAGTGCCAAGTAGCACAAAACCCGGGTTCAGGGTTTCCTGTTGACCACCTCCAACCGTCATCTTATCTCAACATAGTGCACGCAGTTTCGAGCCACCTAAACTAGTGGCCACATTGCAACTTGATCGATAGCATTTGATCAGCACTAAGAAGGACTTGACACGCATGACATTGTTCACCACCCAGTGATCAATCAAATTGTAAATAAATTGCATGTTTAAAACAAAATTGTTGATTAACATGCCAACAATTTAAAGATATTCACGGTCATGTTATACTACTGTAACAATTCAGAAATTTACAAAACAATAAGAGAAAATGTGAAGTATTTTCATGATCATTTACATCATATACTGAAACTACATAAACAGAGGTACCACAAATTACAATATCTCATGAAATCAATATTTTTATTATGCGAAGGTATTTACAAAGAATTTAGTGAACATAACTAAGAGTAATACGATAATGATAAACATTTTGATTAAGAAGATATTTACAAACTAAGTGATTATACAAATTATAAGATATTAATATAGAGTGAGTTAAGAGCAACGGTTTCTAAAATACCAAAAAGGATTGAACAATGAACATACGTTTTGAATATGAAAGTGATATAAATCCATGGCTTTCGAATAAGGTATTGTTCACAGTTATATATGCAATAATATGTACAGAGAGAAAGTAGTAGTAAGAAGAAGTAGCAATTTAAGTCAAGAAACTGATGAGATATTATTATTAGATGTCAGCTGTTCATTAGTTTCACAGGTATTATCTAATAACATTGAGTTTGACAAGATAAGTGAGTGAGAACTTTCAGCAGTATCAAAAATCGCGGAGTCGGCATCGATATTTACACGATTATCAGCATATATTTCTCCATACTGGTTTTGTACCACAGGGTCAGTTAGTGAATCTGTTGTTTCAGAACAGCTTGATATTGGGTTACAATGATTGACAGCAATCTGATTTTCTATATGTGGGACACTAACAGGTAATTCTTTGTGCGTAATAAGATGTGAGTCTAAAAACAAACTGTGTGTTGACATTACAGTTGAACAATCACTACCTGAAGACAGATTTCCAAAACTATCTTCCAATCCATCAACAGTTCCTTTATTTTGTACAGTTATGCGATCATGTGAAGTATTCAGTGAAAATGAAGAACCACTGAGTGCAGTTTTTAAAAGTGATTTTGAACTGTCTGCTGAGATTTCTGATATCTGCTCATTATTTATATGATCAACAGAATCTAATTCATGTTCATTTAGACTGGGAGTATCAGAAGGGACTACGTAGTCCACAGATTTTACAGATGAAGAAGCACATTCATCAGTGATGGTTATTTCATCTTCTGGAAGTTTAGTAGCAATTAGTGGGAGTTTTTCTGACTGCTGAGCATCATTTACATTATACTGTTGCAAAATAACATCAACATTAGGAGTGTGGGTTGCAATGGGTGGTGGGACCGATTCACAAATTATAACATCATCGAGGTCATCATCTACTTCTCTAGTTGAAGAGTTTTGTTGTGGAATATTTGAAACATTTAAAGCAGAATCAGAAACTAACTGAGAATTGGACATATCATTATTACAGAATGATACACTACAAGAATTGATTGATACTGGTATATCTAAAGAACCTGATAAAGATGAAGTATTGACTGAGTTTAAATTGTCTTTTTTAATGTACGTTATAGTGGTCTCAACAACACAGGGCGCGGATTCATTGCTAGTAGATAATACTGAACTATTTGTATCATTGCTGCATGAAATAACTGTATCATACTGATTGAGAAGATCAACTAAACAGGGTTCGGGTTGTTCTACATCACTTTGATCAACTTTTGGAGTGGGAGGATCAATCTAGAAGGTAAAGTAAAGAAAAGTGTATCTAAATATCAACGAACATCATACAATTTTCTCACTAGTTATGAACTTGAATAGAGTAAAAACAACTAACGTATCTGTATAGCACGAGTGTGCTTAATTCCACAAATTCTTTTCAACTGAATAAAACCTAGAAATAAGAGTGTGAATTATTTAAGAACAAAACGCTGTACATATTTTGCATATTACATTATGAGACTCCTCATCAATGGAGGTTAGTAAACGTGAGTAATAATTGTAGAAGAACTATAAGAAATGTTTATCCAGTTCAGTCAGTCAGCTACAAAGTAGGACCAGGCACATTTATGCATCGGTTTAAGTTGCCATACCTCGTTAGCACAACAAGATCAACACCGGATTCATAGAAGTAGTTAATTTAGTGGTGGTAGTATATAAAGAAAGGTTGTATATAAGGATATAGTATAGGAAGGAAAAAAGTTATGAAGCAATTTTAATCTCAAGGTTTAAGGGAAGATAAAGAGTGTATACACCTACGCCATTGTGATAGATTCTGAGCCATGTCACACAGAGTCTCCAACCATTGGTTGCGATAGTCACGCGGACCCCAACCAAGTAGTCTTCATCTACCAACATGGCTCAGACTAGAAGTTAGTGACTTCAAACACTGATGCCATGTTTTGGTTTAGAAGCCCCTAACTCTCTTCCAACCGTCCCCAACACTAGTCAGCATTGCGCGTCGTGGTAATCGGTGTTCAGGCATACGTAACACGTGGCCCAACCATCTCAGTCGATAGAGATTCACCACCTCATCAACTGATTTACCATCATTCCCTAATACCTGTGTCTAAACTCACTATTACCTACCCGGTGATCCCAACATACGCGAGCAATATTTCTAAGACATTTGTGATCAAATACTAGTAACTTACGAGTATCTTCTACTCTTAATGGCCATGTTTCGCAGCCGTAAAGTAGAACAGAACGAAGTGCTGCGCAGTATACTCGTCCCTTAATTGATAGACGGATATCTCGTCTTCACCATAAATGATGTAAGTTGGCCAAAATTCAAACGAGCTTTCTGAATCCGTACTGAGATTTCGTCAGACACCAACCCATTAGGGCTGATCAGACTTCCAAGATAAGTGAAGTTGTCGACGCGTTCGACTACTTCACTCCCTATCCTTAGTTCATCCCAGTCCTGGAGTAACAATTTACATTTGGATGGGGAGAAACGCATCCCAAACATCCTGACATTATTACTCAGTTTTCACAGAAGACTCTGCATTTTGTCAGCGTCTTCACCAAACAGGACTATGTCATCTGCGTATTCTAAGTCGATAAGTGAACCTCCTGGTAGGAGATCAATTCCTGAATGTTGAATGTTAAATAATATAAATATTCTAGAAGAAATTCTAAACGAGCATAAAGACAGATTATCACGAAATTGATGTTAAAAATCAAATATTAATAACTATAAAAAAGATTGATTAAGAGATGAAAGTGGGTCAAGAATTTATGGTAAAAGGCAAGGAGGAAAAAAAGGATTTACAATTGAGACCATTATGAATAGGTGTAGCGGATTAACCAACAAGATCACGTCAACCTTATGCGAACCTGAAGATAAAATGACGGAAGAAAAGCCAAACATCATTTACAAAATAAACTGTTCCGACTGCAAGAGACACTACATAGGACAAACTTGACACCCTTTTCGTTTTTGTCTGCATGAACACCAATAGGTTGTCAAACATAGTGGTGTATCCACGTGGACACATGTTTAACTGGGAAAATGTTTAACTTTTGGACAGAGACAAAACAAAGACGACAAGAGAATTTTTGGGAACTTGACACTCAAGTCAATCAACAATCAATAAACACATCGAAATCGATCCAATTTACCTACCAATTAGAAAAATCATGGACAAATATAGAACTGAGGACCAGATCGAAGAGAGAGAGACAATCAGAATAAATATGCGGACAACAACAGATTAAAGGTCAATAATAACTAACACGACAAACGGCCAGTTATATGTGGAGAAATTCGAATACTTCACATATATTTACAGTTTTTGCTGACCATGTTTTTTTTCAGAAGACCAGTGAGAGCTCCACGACTAAACTATCCAGCTTAGAGAACGAAACTCCATCAAAGTCATCTACCTGAGCTACAAATATTCTCTACCACCTTGAAGTTGCGCAGTCTTATTGCATATATACGATAAATTTTAACTCGACGAATAATTGTGCGTCTGTTGGAATCCTATTACTTGTAATGTGAAAATTGACTATATAATATTCTTACATCACCAAATAGCTATTGAAGGAAGAAATTTATAAAATATGAGAAACATATGATTAATGCATAACCAAATTTTAACAGACAGTTGTTCGTTGACTTATAGTTTATTACGTATGTATGCGATTGTACAGCTTTGAAGGTAGACTCGTTAGGAAAGATTCCTTCAGTGGATAAGTAGCTCTGCCAATAATTCAGAATGATTTTAAGATGTCAACATTTTGCCCATTATCAAGTTGTGTGACATCATATGAATATTATTACTCCTAGGTCGTAAGTAGGTAAAGAAAATCTGTGAAGTAAGCGGTTTCATACTATTCTGCCATAATCATTATTGATTATGTTTATCATATGTTCTTAGTTCTTTCAAAAATATTTCAACAATACCGTTATATCCACCACGTCAGTCCAATTCTGGAGCAGATCCGACTTATCTTTATCAAAGGTTGGTTCCACTGTATGCGCAGGCTGAGACGATAAGGTATAGCATGCTTGGGAATGTAAGCCATCTGTTGCAGCATCCAGTCGTTTAGCGGCCCAACGACGAGCCCATCGACCCATTGGTTGGACAAATTTAAGTAAAGAAATCGCATATTCAATTACACTAGGATCTCCACCATAAACGTCGCTGAGTTGTGCTAACTGTGCCGCTCTGTAATACAAAATATGAAAAAGAGCAGTGAAAAGCTAACGAATAATGTTGTGTTTGAAAAATCATCTAGTATGCATAAATATGATATATCGATTAAGTGTTTGATTTAGGAAAGTGGGAGGTTATATTTGTTAAAATGAATGAACAGAATGTAAATTGGTTGACTAGATACAATGATACAAAGTGACCGAATGATGTCTGTTCATGAAACGCAAGTACCCAATTGAACTAATATTAGAAAAACTAATACATGAAAGAAGAATATTTTTTTCGATAAATTCTCTCCAGGTTCTACAAGTATATATCTAAATTACTAGTCAGAAAGATGCCCAGGTTTAGAGCAAAGTGCATCGTTTAAAATTATAGCATGTAAATTTAGGTTTCTTAAACCAAATAAAATTGTTAATGATGAGATGAATCATATGGAATGTTAACTTGAATCAGCTTATAAGTCAGGTGAAATTCTAAGATTCATGATCAGAATAAATATGGTTGTTTTCTTCGCGCCCAATGGTGACAGAGAGGCTAAAAGATGAATTACCTAGAATGACTAACTCGTTTTGTATTTATCAGTCCGACTGCTCTTGTGGAACAAGTTACATTGACCGAAGTCCTGGGAATTTATATTTTTACACTTGCGAACACCTCCCAGCATGGCTAAGCAGAGGTCTAGTGAAGAAAGTGGACAGCTCGACATTGACCCATTTAGTGAAAACTAGTCATAGTGCTAGTATAAGTCAACCTTTCCCACTTATTTATTGGATGTGATTTTCTGCCAAAGACTATCAGACTGGAAATCTGGAAGCAGTGAATGACCGTTTCATCCTAGCATGGGACTCCTCAGCAGTGAGCATCCACAATCCCATACGCGGGATTCGAAACCAGGACCTACGGTCACGCGCGTGAACGCCTAACCTCAAAGACCACTAATCCGGCATCAAACTGTGTCAATATCTAACTTCGACCAATCCATGATGTCGTGCGACCACCTTCCACTGTCCTCTGTGGGTAACTGCCTTACATCCGGTACAGTTCAAGTCCACTGACCACGCTTTCGCTGGCGAGTCCCATACTCGGACGAAACGACCATCCAGTACTCCCACGTTTTTAATAGTGGTCTAACGTTGATCGGCTCATGATTTCAATGAAATTCAACAATCTCCACAACCCCAAACTGAAAAAAATTAAGTCAACTAGTTCATTAGTTACTTGGGCATGAATCACACCAAGTTTGAGGGCTAGTGATACGACCCAGTTGCCCAAACCAAAGTTAACGGAGTGGGGTTAGAACCAGGAACCTAGTGTGCGAAAGTCAAACATCTTGACAGACATTTTTTTCTAACTAAATAACATACTTATATACAAAATATTTATCGCGAGAAAAAAATACAATTAGATATTATTTAGCAAAAAAAATTACGTATTACTTACTCTCTAAAGGAGCTAACACCTAACTACTAGACTCTAACCTTGCCCCGTCATATGAACAGGTATTAAAAAGGAGTACAGTTTATACTCAAGTTTGAAAGTACAAAGTATAAACAGTGTTGAACATAGACAGAACCAGGAATAGAATACCTGGCGGCAGAAGGTTAAGAAAATCGAAGAGGAAAGAACGGGAACAGAAATTAATTGGTATGGAAATGTAGGGACAATGAAGTCTGAGACAATTAATGGAAATTTCGAAAATGAAGTCTTGGAGTATGGTTTTTCTATATTATCAAGTAACTCAGTATGTATTAATTCTTAGACACTGAGCATTGTAAGAGTATGACGGTCTAACTGTGAATATCTGGCGAAGTAACGTTTATGACTAAAGAAACTAGGGGGTTAGCTAATGAAGTCAGTTGCCAGTATTACTTTAGAAGAAAGGGAGTTAAAAATGAAATATAAATCCTTTTAGATATAATCAACAATGTAGATAGAGTGACAGTTTAAAATACAATCAATAGCCATACATAGTGAATGCTATCTGGTAGTTTTTAATTAGGAAGACGAAGTTTATCTGGTATGGAAAGGTAACAAATTTCGAACAATCCGATTACATGTTAACACATTCTAGTAAGTTGATGTATAATCAGAAAGTTCGAAATGTATTCAGTCAGTCAGTCAGCTACAACGCAGGACCAGACACACATATGCATCGGTCCGAGTTGTCATACCTCGTTAGCATAACAAGATGAACACGAAATTCATGGAAGCAGTTACTTTAATCGTAATAATATATAAAAAAAGATTGCATATAAGGATATAATACAGGAAGAAAGAATTAGTTCGTAGAAAGAAAGGTATAAAGTAATTTTAATCCCACAGTTTAAGAGAAGACAAAGAGTGTATACACCTACGTTATTGTGATCGATTCTGAGCCATATCACTAATTAGATCAAACACTCTAAATAAATTTCGTCTATTCATTGGGATTTCAACATTTTGAATTTCCCTAGTTACGAGAAACAATGTGATATTATTTTGTTATTTTTTTCTCTCTGAGTACCCGACTTGTCATTTATTATTCCATACATGAAACTTCAAATATTAAATTAGGATAACTTATGTATATCCTCCAGCAGGACGAAACGAAAACAAACCTGATGATCTCATCCAATATAAAAGTGAATAAATACAGTGATGTAGACATATTTAAGTAGTATGTAGCAAGAATAGAAAGCAGAATATATACCAGCAGAAGATTGAAATAAAGAGAACAGGAAGGAAAACAGAAAGCAATCGGAATAACAACAGAATTAGAAGAATGATGAAGTATGTACAGGAAAACTGAAGGAAGATGTGCAAATGATGTATTTAATGTATGATTTTCATATTTTACAAATTTACTGTATGGTTTTGAGTAAAACAATAAATTGGTTTACCGTACCTGAACTTTTGTTCACTGCAATACATATCTAAAAGAATGCTAAAATAATAATACACAATAATCTCATTAACCAATTTGCAAAATTGTACAGTCATTTAAACTAGAAAAATCCTTTACATGAATAACAAAAAAGTGGAGCAGTGCTTCCTTGGTTAAGGTACATAACAATTTATCACTTGATTTCGAGTTGGAACTTTGATCGATTTCAAGCAACTGCATAGTAGAGAAGGATAATATTACTAGCATTCACTATTAAAAACAGCGTACATAAACTGGGTTATTCAATTATGTGATAACATTATTATCGAAAAATAGAAATTTTCTTAGGTATCACATAAAATAGAGTTGACTTACGAAAATATAGCCAATGGTCCATGAATAGCACCAGCTATCGGTTCATCAATATTGTATTTTAGTTTGTTTAAATCATCCAAAATTTTATTTTGTTTACCTGAATAAAGCCAAAAAGACATCAGCTGAATCTTTAAGAGAATATGAATATAACTTAGAAATAAAACATGGAAAGGCAGTGTTGGTAGGATAAAATCTTGGCAATTGGATGCTTAGATCAAGACTAAATAGGAGTACGCAGATTAGTTCGTTTTTCAACCAATCAGCGCCAAAGGACAAACCGAGATGCTAGAAAATTCTATATAAACTGTAATGTCTTCATAACTAGATCTTTATTATTCACGTTTCTGAGAATATAGATTGTTCCCTTTCAACTGTTGTTCTAATTCAGGAATAATCGAGTAAAGTATCATAACCAAAGAATACATCAAGTACAAAATATAAACGGTCATTTAAAGTGTATAAAACTAACTCAGTGAATGATCATCCATTTTTTGAGTATTTAGTAATTTTGACTTTGTTAACAAATCTATCAAAAATGGAGGATAGGATACATTGTAATTAGGTCTCGGTTTTGAAGATTCTTCATTTTCACTAATGTTGTCATTGTTATAGTTTGAAAGATTTGGATAATGTTGAGAATTTATGGAGGAACGAGCTTTGGGACATTCAACTGCAGAGATTTCACCTTGGTTTGAGCACTAAATAACAAAAATGATGCAAGAACGAGAAATGAGTTACTTTCACCAATAAATACTGGATTCATGATGGAAATAAAAGAGAAACCTGCTTACCACCTTTGAGAAAGCAAAGCTGATTTTTATGCATAACAAATTTAGGAATAATACAGAACTTATGCTACTGACAGACATCTTTTATAAACTTTTTAAGTCATATAAGATGTATCGAGTATATTATTTATTTATTTATTTAAACACATAAATATTGGTACAAGGAAGCATCAGATAAATATGCGCCTCACAAATCTCATTCGATTTGTGTGAGGGCTGTGATACTGCCCAGGTGCCCACACTGAAGCAGGGTATAAGAGGTGGAAAAACTCAAAGATATTGATTGAATATGTGTAAATAATGGTTAGTAGATAAACTTTGAAACTTGTAATGCATGAAGTATGAGCAACTTGTGAAAAGCCAGGGCCTAACTCCGACATGTGTTGATTGAGGTAGGGAAAAATGTTAGGAGTGAACATAAGACGATAAGGTGCTTGTTCTTGTAGCTTCAAGCTGTTTGTGTATGCGAAGCAGACTGCTGTTTTCAACCAATTAATAGTGTGAAGATGATAGAAATGTTACTAGTGAACATTGAGATATATACTGTTTCCAATTTAAAATAGATTAAATATCTAATTCAGTTAGTAATAACCAAAATATCCTAAGTTCTCACTGTACATAGACAAAAAAAAATTAAAAAAATAAACTTCAAAGAAATCGGAATGACAGCAGCATTCATGATAGTCATTGAGATTAAATATTTTAGAATATATATTTCTTATCAGAAGGGGTTTTGTGGAGATTTAGTATGTTTCATAGTTGAAAGCATGAGTCAATTGAAGCCAGACCACCA
>NW_017385988.1:554464-581329 GCF_000237925.1 Schistosoma mansoni | reverse complement strand
TTCAATTGACTCATGCTTTCAACTATGAAATATATCTTTCATTTTATTTGCAAAGGTTAATATCTTTTATTTGTTGATGTCAAGATGCAACTCGGCCTTGCTTGGAATTAGTAAAACCCATTGGACATAATCTGGATAGAAAAACTAACGTCAGGTATAGATTACCTTTTACTTCTCCACGTCTTCAACTTTTAATACATACTGACTTGTTCCAAATGTTATGCTTCCTTAAAGTTTCCCATGATCTTCTCTAAAACTGTTAAAAAGATTTCAGCTCGTTGAATTACTTCATCATCAGAACTATGTGTATTTCTGTGAGGTAGTTAAACTACTTGGTTTTCATCCAAATTTCTTAGTGCAACTTAATTACGAAGTACATTTTCAGGTTCTTGGCTTCGAGCCACACTGATTGTACGATATCTAGTAATACTAACTTTCTGCTCAGACGGACGTAGGTGCAGTGAAGTTCGAAATGAAGACCTGTTGGTTGAAAGTCTAATATTTTGAGCCCTGAAGGCACCGATTAGCTCTTGACAGCGAAATCCATGGTTCGAACATCGACCAATTTATATTTTATGCTATACTTTCTGATTCAGGTAACAATATACGTTTTCTAGTGGTCGCCCAACTATTTACGCAAAGCAAGAGGATTAGGAATAAATAAGTTGTATTGCTAAAAGCTGAAAAGATATGTACACAAGTCAAAGGTGCATAAGCTTTATGCTAAACTGATTCAGACTGGGAAATGTAGGCAGTGATCTCAGCTAGGTGAGTAATCTTAGTCACAATAGCTCTTCTAGATTTGCAACTCTCACCTATCGCTTGGCCTTCAAGACAGTATGTGACTAGTACATGCTTGCTCAGTAAATTGTCGCTTCATTTTGAGCAGCCATCACAAAGACAATGTGGCTGGAAGCAGAATAAATTAAGCTGCACTTTGTAAATGAGTTAGATTTAAATTATTTCACACTAGAAACAATTCAATAACTAAATAATGAATAATGTTTACCCTTAATTTAAATCAGAAGCCGTAAATAAAAATCTTACATTTAAACACATAATTTTCGGTCCAATGTATTCATTATTGCTTTCACTACTTGCGATAAATTCATATTTTCTCTTTAATTTTGCAGCAGACTCTTCGGCAGCTTTTTTAGCTTGAATGAGAATTTCATTCGGAACATTATCAACTATTTGATGATGTGATCTTTCCACATTTTCATCACAACTATCGTTGTAAACGCTGTCTTCATCATTTACACTATTTGTTTTATCAAGATAATTAAACATCTCCTTATTTCTATCCATTTTAAATTGAGATAATTTATTTGATTGGATGTCTGAAGACAGTTTCTGAGATTTTTTCGAAACGAATGAAGTTTTACCAATAAATGTTTTACAGGAAGATCCAGATAATGGAGATGAAGATGGAGTAGATGGTGCAATATTTAATAAAACAATGGGTTCATTATTTAAAAATTCTTGAGTATATTGAGAATTTGACTCAATTTTCATTACAGATTCAGTAAGAGAATTTTCATATTCTGATTGCGTTGGTCCCAAAGATAAATTTGAATGGCCAGTTATAGAATTTTCAAAACTATTATTTACACATATAGAACGAGAATAATGATCATGTGATAGTGTAGATAAATTTTCAGAATGCCTTTTCCCATCTATGGGTGTAGAATTTGAAGAAATCAATGAAGAGTCTTGAAGTTGTGTAGAGATGTTTAAAGTTGAACTTCCTGAAGATGTTTGAATATCATCAATTTTAATTTTTCTTGGTCTACCTCGACCACGTCGATGTGGAATAGGTAAGATAGGAGTATTGACAGATGATCTAATAGATGTGTCTTGATGAGTTAGTTGAACTTTTTTTGAACTTGTAAGGCTGGCTTAAAGAGGAAACAAAGATGAATTAAAACTGAAATAGCCGTTAAGAGTATGTTCATCTTAAGACTGAAGACTTGATACACTGAGACAATCAGACAGGTGAAATAATAAATGAGAGATACTGGCAAACCTATGGTATTGATGAAAACTTGGAATAATCTTCTGAGGAAATAGACATATACCCATATTTATGAAATTTTTGGATATCTTTTCGATTCGCTTTAGCCAACTAAAGCTTTCTGATTGCTTTTGCTTTTCTCATTTAATTAGTTGGTTGCGTTCGCATACAGGAAGCTTGCATGCTAGCAGTGGACTTTGACGACTGCATAACATAATAAGACTGTACATTTTCCATTTGAAACTTAAACTAGGAAAAAAACAAGTGGGAATTGCTTCTTAACTTTCAATGGTGATCGAATTAGAGTCAGTTCGCGATATGAACTAAAAATTCAAAGATCTTTACAATCTCTTCATATTAATGCTCAAATTACTGGTTAGAAATCATTTTACGGAATAAAATGAACTCACCAAATGATTTTTTAAATTCTACAGTCGAGATGCACTTTTCTGTATTATCGTTGTTATTCTTTTTCTATGAGAAAAATAATAACATATGGAATATGTAACCAATGGTTTATCCATACATAGTTTTGCGTTAAATAATTATTGAAAATAACAAAAACTTGTTATTTTTGACGAAGAAATAGAACATTTGTTAATACTTGTTAGCTACCTACCTCATCAAGCAATGACACATGATTTTCGATTATTAGATCGTAGCTTGAACCCCACTCCATCTAGTTTCGTTTGGGTAGCCGGGAATTATTATTAGCCATCATACAAGCAGTGTGGATCAAAGCCAAATATATAAATTTGCACTGTGAGTGAACTACATAGCTAATATCAAAGTAATTTGTGTAAAATATATGTAAGCTTTTACTCCCCCCCCCATTGTTGGTATAAAGGATAATAAGTGACTAATCACTATTGGTATATGTTAATCTTGAGCTCGTAGCCTTGTAGCAAAACCTTTTGTCATATATTGGTTTTTAGTGATGCCAACTGATCTGACCCCAATTTCATTGTATGATGATTGTTATTAAAATATACATCCCGGCTACCTTCATATGTAATTATCTGCTTAAATCGCGTTAGCGAATAACGGAATTAAATAAGTCAAATACGAGAATAGATTTTGAATACGTCAGTCAGTCACAAAGTAGAATTTCATACGTACGTACATCAGTTCGAGTTGCCATACCACATTAACACAGAGATACAGTTATCGATTCAAATCCTATAGTGGTAATTTTGCTTTTTAATCCCGTCATATCATCTCACTTTCTTTTTTCTAATGGAATACGTAAAAATAAATTTTCCGTGGACAGCCTATTTGAAAGGTTGTTGTTCTTTTTCGTACTCGCTTGGATCTCGGCCGGCCACATAGTCGTATTCCAACTTCCAGTTGGTTTTTTCAGCTTCATTTAAAAAATCTATTTTACTTTCTGACTTTTGTGCTCTGCTCCTTTTTCTAATACATATATGATTTTCCCTCCTCTACGAAACAATGTTGGATCTTCATGTACACACGTTACAAATAATGTAACCGTCTCAACACTACTCGCATCTTCATTATATGAAAATATTGTCAGTCAGTCAGCGACAACGTCGAACTTCGTACGCACGTAGATCAGTTCGAGTTGCCATAACACATTATCACAGAGATGCAGTTGTCGATTCAAATCCCATAGTGGTAGAAGTATTAAGAGCATAAGCATTATGTGAAAGATTAGGGTTTGAAGAT
The DNA here is from genome assembly GCF_000237925.1 of Schistosoma mansoni. NCBI lineage: Eukaryota > Metazoa > Platyhelminthes > Trematoda > Strigeidida > Schistosomatidae > Schistosoma > Schistosoma mansoni. The sequence goes on along the minus strand of NW_017385988.1, from coordinate 577,629 downwards.
GTTATTCAAGGAGTATAATCCAGTGAAATAAATTTGGAAAGAGAAAAAGGATAGGGACATGAAGAATTCAGAAGATTAGGATTTGGTAGAACACAAAGAGTGGATGCACCTTCGCCATTGCAAACGATTTTGAGCCATGTCACTCAAGGTCTCTAACCATCGATTGCTATCATCTCGCGAATCCCAACCAGGTAGTCTACACCTACCAGCATGACTCAGTCCAATCGTCAGTGACTTCATGGATTTGTGCCACATTTTGGTCTGGCAATGGAAGGGAGGTCTTAAAGGTCACTCCTAAACATAGTACACTTTGATTTGCTCCAAGGATTTCTGTTGTCGGCAGGGAGACCTTAAGTGTACAGATTTAACGCATTAAGAACTACTCCTAAAAAAGCAATGTGTGGTCTGCCTGAAGCAGCTATCTTTTAGGTTCTGCGGACATACTTTTGTTTTCAAGACCACTACAGTCCCAGTTTCCATTTAAAGTATCAAGAACTGAACAACTGACTGATATTGAAACTAATATTCCTTATAATCGCATAAAATGCCGGTTTCAGATGTTAGGTCCTTCTGTTGGTTAAATTCCTATAATTATCGGTATTAGAATCTCATAACGCTTAAAATTTTTTATGCCTATATCGATTTAATCCGTATTTAAGCACGATAATTTTGAGGCTGTACACAATGTTATTTTATTGGTGTAAAGTAAAGAAATAATTCTGCGCAAAGAACTTACTTTCAAATCATCACGAGACAAGTGTTCCTCTGATGAAAAATGCGAATAACTTTTCAGAGCTTTCCGATTTATGTGATATAACCTTGAGGAAGTAGACAAATGAGATTTGGGACGACCACGATGCTTTTGAAAAGAATGATTGACAAGTGGCTGTACAGTCGGTGGAATATTACGATTAGAATCAACACGTTTAGGCGAAAAGCGGAATTTGTGATCACTTAGTTCACTTTGACTGTGAGTATGTAATTTTGAAGATCTGTGAAATGGTTTCACGCGATTCATCTGATTCATTTCAGCTTCCACACTTGTTAAATCGCCAATTTCTTCTACAGTCAATCCGCCAGGTATATCTTTACAAGCTTTCTGTAATGATGAAACGGTCATTTGTTTGCGACAAAATGCTAACAGCTGATAAAGCACAAGAAGGACAGACAGTTAAAAAGAAACCTTAGTGGAACAACTTTTTAACCAACGGAACTTGTGAACGTTTTTATTTCAAGACTATAGGGGTGACGAATACTCAAAAACAAGAAATAACTGAATAAATTCACGGAAGAGAATAAAACATAATGATTAAGGGATATGACTACACCAGAAGTCGATAAGTATGTTTTAAAACCCGACAGAATGTAAACATTGAGTTGGTACATTCAGGGTTAGGTCTGGAGCCTTCATGAATCTCTCAGGTCTGTTATTAAGCATCCGATCATCTTGAAAACCATACTAGTTAAATTGACTCGTTTGTAGTTATCCCAAGATGTTCGCCATCACTATGAGGTAAAAGGAACCAGCAATCAAGAGCATTCAGATGGGATTATGTCCATCTTTTAGATTGTAGCTAAAGTTCCGGTTCATTGTACCGAAAATATTGGGTCATCACTCCTCAAAGATATCTGAACCTGTTGATCTCCTTCGTCTTAAGTTAACTATGGCTTTTACGACTTTGCTAAGAGGTGAAGGTTTAATGTAACTCAGGTGGGGACAATCAATTTTATTGCTTAACGTAAAATCACACAGTGATTTAGTAAAATATGAAAATCATACATTAAATACATTGTTTGGACATCTTTGCATTGTCCTTTGTATACCTCATCATTACCCTAATTCTGTTGTTACTTCGATTGCTCTCCGATTTCATTTCTGTTTTCTTCATTTCAATTTTCTGATGGCAGGCATTCCACTTCCGATTGCTGCTACATACTAATATCCGTCGGCACAAGTAGCACATACCATAGTAACAGTACTAGTGGCAACAAAGAAGATTAGGCGTTGAAGATACAGCTCAAGAAAATGTAAATTAATGAAATAAAATATTATGAAGAGTTCAGAAGCTTAAAATCTGGAGAAAGATAAAGGATGGATGCACCTATATGTCATTGCAAACGATTAAGAGCCATGCCGTTTAAAATCTCTGATCACTAGTGACGCTAATCACGAACTCTAACCAGGTAGTTTGCACCTATCAACATAGCTCGGTCAAATGTCAGTGATTTTATGGACTGGTGCTGTCTTTTTTCATATCTACTCCTACAACAGACAAAAGCCACTGAGGTACACGATGGTTGGGCATACGTAACACATGTCCCAGCCACCTCAGTTGATAAAGGCTTACAACTTCATTATTCGGCTTGTCATCTTTATCTAGCACCCTATTCCTAAAGAATTAAGTCTCAGAAATTAATCATAAAAAGCCATCTGAACTTGAATACTTGCATCAAACAAACATTGATGAAAAAATGTAATCTCAGTGAGTAATTACGTAGCTTGGAGAATTAAAGTAAAAGTAACAACATTTTTTCAACGCTCACTTTACGTGCACGTTGATAATAGATTGTATCCGGGGGATTATAAACCATTGCATTGTTACACATTAATGTGACATCAGCAAGATATTCTGTAGCAGATCGATAATACGCCCGAGATTTAAGTCTATTGTATATTGTCCCAAGATCCATGGGTTTGGAAATCACCTAGCATAATAAATAGAATGTGATATTCATTAATATATATCTGAAAAGTGAGTTGGATAAATTACAAATTCTTGGAAAGTATAGAGAGAAATATTTGTGACGGTTAATATTTATTAAGTCGATAAAGAATAGATGGGATGTGACTAGCAGTGGAGTTCAGAACGCGCAATTCCACTTCTAACCACATTCCATTTATTCTATATCAACATGTGTCATAATGACGATATAAAGGTAATCTACATAAGATGCTCATATGCCAACCAAGACTGCTCAAATTTCAGTAAAAATATCAACAACGGGATAATTCAAACTATTTCAAATTGAATTTATAAATTCCTTCTTGAAGACAAACATCACATAGGTTACACATTGGCGACTTAAAAACGGTATGGTTGAAAACTGGGACTAAATTATCAAGACAACAAACGCTACTTCCAGAAATGGTTGATCCTAGAGTAGTGAAAGTGGTAACAGTATAAGTAAGGATTAAGTGTCGAAAAAAACAAGCAAAAAGGTATAAGGGGGTTTTAGGATTTAGGAACTAAGGGAAAATAAGTGGTGAATACACCTGTGCCATTGTGAATGATTCCGAGCCACTTCACCCAGTCTTCAATCACTGGTTACGATAGTTACACAGACTCCAACAAGATAATCTGTACCTGATTACATGGATCAGTTCGACAGTCAATGGTTTTAAGGGCTGATCCCGTGTCTTGATTTGCTCATCCATAGATTTCTTCCAGAGTAATCCTACACCAGATAACGTTGGGTGCCGAGGCAGGTGATCGTTGGGTACACGAAACACACACTTTTAAGACATCCCAGAGCGGCAGAAGTAGTAACAGTGTAACTGAAAGACTAGGTACAGGCAATATGATTCGAGAAGAAAGAGTACATTAGCACAATAAAAACGTATAATACAATCTTGTAACTAAAGATATAACAGAAGGTAAACAGAAAATCCATTCACGCCACTGTGGCTGATTTCGAGTCACATCACTCAACCTCTCCAACCACTGGTTACGAAAACAGTGAGGACTCCAAGGAAGTAGTCTTAATCTACCAACTTGGGTTAGTCCATCAGACAGTGACTTCATGGATTGATGCTACTTTTCGGTTTCGAGGTTCACATTTCTTTTTACGACCTACTGTGACGCCAGCGACAATCACGCGTAGAAGTAGAAGGTGGATAGTCGCAGGTAATACATGTTTAAACCACCTTATTCAATACACATTCTCAACCTCAGCATCGTATTTACCTTTTACCCTATATCTAGCCTCAATACTGCTCACTCTGTGATCCTGTATACACAAGCAATGCTATGAAGATATCTACAATCAAAAGCTAGTAACTTGCAAATTATACTTCTCATACCTACTATACTTAAAAGACATCTTACATCCATAAAGTAGATCAGAATGAACTACTGAGTATAGCCCCCAAATGCCCTGGTACGGCCGAGAGTGGGGAGAGTCCACTCTCCCTCTCGAAATGCTCTCACATGGCCACGCGAATATATAGCCTCTGACAGGGAAGTCCTACTCACTGCCTTCTCGTGGCATTACTGTTGTTTACGAAATTGAGAGGACGAAAAGCGAATGTCCGGCGCATTAACCGGGTTGGTGGACATGGAGGGTCCGCCTAGGGGAGTTGGGAAACCCTGATTCCAAACCAATCGTGCACATGGGATCCAGTATCCTGATGGAACGAATGGCGAATGAACCTGTTGTGGTCACCGGCTACCATGGGACTGCATCTCCTCACGATGCTCCACTGCCTTGTGGATCAGACCTTTAGGTCAAAGGCTCGGGGTGTGGCCCCCTAGGAAAACCACCTGCTTCGGTTTGGGCACCCGGGCAGTATCACAGCCCACACACAAATGATATGAAATGACGCACTCTACTAACTACACTGCTCTCGTTCCTAAAGGAAGAAAGACAATTTACATTATTATTATTATTATTATTACCATTATTATTATTATTATTATTATTATTATTATTATTATTTACTACGTCGCTTTTTCACTCCCTCTATTCCCAAATTGTGTATCCTGGTGGAAACTCTGTCCTATCTAAACGATCTCCAGTCACTGTCTGGTTGAAAGTGAATGCTTCCACCGATTATGAATACTGAAGCAGTCTTTCTGAAACCACGTACGCCGTTCAAGCTGGCTTCCTTCAACGTTCGCACACTGATGCAGATCGGACAACAGATGGGGCTGGCTATGTCTTTAGAAAGTCTTAATGTTGATGTTTGCTGTCTATCCAAAACCCGTATTCAAGACTCTAGTGAAGTACTACAATTTCGCTCTCCATCTGTCGCCTCGAAAAGCTTGTTTCACGTGCGCTTATCCGGGGACTCTGTGGCATCTTCGTCCGGTCTTGCTGGCGTTGGTGTTGCACTAAGCGCTAGGGCTGAGGCAGCACTAATCGATTGGATTCCCATTAACAGTCGGTTATGTGCTGTTAGATTAGGAAGTTCCATCAAAGTGAGAAGAAACCGGCGTGAGAAACGGTGTCTTTTCGTCATCTCCGCCTATGCCCCGACAGATTGCAGCCCGGATGCAATCAAGGATGAGTTTTACCACCAGTTGACAGTTCTTCTCCAGAAAGCGCGTTCGACAGATATTGTAGTATTGGCCGGAGACTTGAATGCTCAGGTCGGGCGTCTAGGCACAGAAGAGAGTCGTTTAGGTGGCCGATGGGGACTTGTTGGTCGCAGGACAGATAACGGGGACCGTTTGCTGCAACTGTGCACAGACCACAACCTGTTTCTGGCTAGCACTAACTTCCGGCACAGTCATCGCCGGTGTGCCACCTGGCGTCCTCCCTCTGCATCTCAAGCCTGGACTCAGATTGATCACATCGCGATCAGCTACCGCTGGCGTGGTTGTGTACAAGACTGCCGCTCCTTTTGGAGTACCTATCTGGAGTCTGATCATGCCCTGGTCTGCGCCAATCTCACCTGACTTTTCAGTGGCCGAAAGATTGACCACCACCAACGGATCGATGTTAGTAAACTGGCTGCAACTTCTGTTGCAAGTAAGTATCGAGCGGAGCTAGCTTCTAGGCTAGCTACCATCCCACCAAAAAGTATAGATGAGCATTGGTTGCATCCTCATGACGCCATGAAAATGGCGAGTAAAGCCGCTTGCGGCTTCGCGAAACGTCCCGCTTATAAGCACTAGGTTTCTTCTGGCTCCTTACAACTGATGGAAGCCCGTCGGTCTACTCCGGGTGACCGTGAGTTTGACCACAAACGAAGGCTGTTACGTAGTGAAATCGGGCAAAGCTTGCGTAAGGACCGAGAAGCCTGGTGGTCGGAGCGTGCTAATGAGATGGAAGCAGCAGCTGCATCTGGTAACTGCCGGAAGCTCTTCCAACTCATCCTAGCCACTGGCAGCAAGAAGTCTGTTGTGAGTGAAACAATCTACGAGGATGACGGGATGCCAATCACTAACATCTCTCAACGTCTTGGACGATGGGCGGAATTTTTCGAAGGGCAGTTCAACTGGCCTGCTGCTCCGGCAACATCAACCAGTTTGTCCTGCCCCCCATGACCGGTGACGACTGATCCACCAAACGAGGCGGAAGTCCGCAAGGAACTCCAACTCTTGAAGCGCTACAAATCACCGGGCCCAGATGACTTACCTCCGGCTCTTTTTAAAGATGGTGGTGACCTTCTGACTAAGGAATTGACTGTGTTGTTTGCAAAGGTTTGGGAGCAAGAAAGTGTTCCAACATCATGGAATGAGTCGATAGTCGGCCCTATCTTTAAAAAGGGTTCATGTTGTTCCTGTAACAACTATCGGGGGATAAGTCTACTTCCGATTGCGTCCAAACTATTGGCTTCTGTCATTCTTCGTAGGTTGTTTAAAACCCGAGAACGATTGACTCGCGAGGAGCAGGCTGGTTTTCGTTCTGGTCGAGGATGCATTGATCACATCTTCACCCTCCGCCAAATGTTAGAACACCGTCATACTTATCGCAGGTCAACAATCGTAGTGTTTCTTGATATCAGGGCTGCCTTCGATTCGTTGGACAGGACTGTTCTCTGGGATTGTCTATTGAAGAAGGGTGTGCCTGAGAAGTTCATTAACATCTTAAAGGCCCTGTACACGAACACCTCAGGCAGAGTGAGGGCATACAACCACCTTTCTCCCTTGTTCCATTCGAGCAGTGGGGTTAGGCAGGGTTGCCCGATCTCACCATTCCTCTTCAACTTTGCCATCGACGACATTCTGGAAACAGCTCTGATGGATGTAAGTAATGGCGGTGTGGATATGTTACCTGGAGAACGACTTCTCGACCTCGAGTATGCGGATGATATTGTCCTACTGTGCGATAATGCCCAAGGCATGCAATCCACACTTAATCAGTTGGCAATCAGTGTCCGCAGGTACGGCATGTGCTTTGCACCCTCCAAGTGCAAAGTACTCCTACAAGATTGGCAGGATTCTCATCCTGTACTCACCCTGGATGGTGAGCAGATTGAAGTAGTTGAGAAGTTCGTGTATCTAGGTAGCTATATAAGTGCTGGTGGTGGTGTGAGTGATGAGATTGATGCACGTATAATGAAAGCCAGAGCGGCTTATGCCAATCCGGGCCATCTTTGGCGCCTTCGTGATGTTAGTCTGGCTGTAAAAGGTCGGATCTACAACGCGTCGGTGAGAGCAGTTTTGCTCTATGCTTGTGAAACCTGGCCTCTCCGAGTTGAGGATGTTAGACGTCTCTCTGTGTTCGATAATCGTTGTCTCCGAAGGATTGCTGACATTCAGTGGCAACACCATGTTAGTAATGCAGAGGTTCGGCATCGTGTGTTCGGGCGCAGAGACGATAATTCAATTGGTGTCACCATCTTTAAACACCGACTTCGGTGGCTTGGACATGTTTTACGAATGTTGTCCCAGAGAATTCCACGTCGTGCATTATTTGCCGACTCTGGGACTGGTTGGAAAAAGCGGAGAGGAGGTCGGTGTATGACATGGTGTCGTGGCATGAAAGAAAGCTGCAAAGGGCTAGCTTCTGTTGGTCCTTCACGACTCCCTGGCTGGGGTCCGAGAGATGGTGCAACACAGTGGCTAGAGACGTTATCAGATATGGCTCAGAATAGAAGCCAGTGGCGAACCTGCTGTAACCTTCTTTTACTTTCTACATAAAGAGTGGTTCTAACTTTCTTAACTGAAAGAGTCTTCTGGTTGTACATTTCAGTCCGCCTTATCTTTTCATCCCTTCTCTTCCTACTTTAATTATTTTGTGTGGCGCATATGTATCTGGTGCCCTTTTGTACCAATATATATGTGTTTAAATAAATAATAATAATAATAACTGAGTATATTCGTATTTTAGTTGGAAGATGAACGTCTTGCCTGAACCATATGTGATAAGAATAGAGAAAACGCTGTGGAAATAATTGTTAGAATCGCATTTAACAGTCGTACTTTTTACAACTGCAAATTTAATCACTGACACAGCACCATCTACAGTCAACAATATAAGTGCAGTAAAACAGTAGATAATGTAACATTTTTATCTAGTACTGGTTTATGAAACACACTTTGAAATGAAATATTGATGTGATGGCCGCTGATGTAACTCGACTCTTCATAATGAAGCAGACGAAAAAAACTTCGAATCTATGGCTTACATTGCTCTAACCGATGCGAATGATAGGAAATAGAATTGACAGACTTGCAGTTAGCCTAGAATAATTTACGAAAAAGACAGTGATACTGTTTCGTAGTAGTTCGAACTTGTTGCTACGGATTTTAGAGAACCATCAATTTTTTGCTAATTAACTGTAATTTTAAGCAGAATATTGGATGAGTAGAAACCTATACATGGAGTGCAACAACTTTGCAAATTAAAACGTATTTCAGTATTCTTCTGAGTAAATAAAATCTAGGTCTTCAACATTTTAATTTGAGTGCATCGTTAATAGCATTAACTGTGATAGTGTAATAATATAGATATTAAAAAGCGTCAAGTACATGTGATAACGAGTGAGTCTTAGTGCAAATGAAAATGAAGTTATAGATCTTATATCCGAAATCGCAAAGAAAAAACGTTAAGTGACAAACCTCTGAATATCCAACAGCAATATCGTCAGTTACAGGGTTGGCAAAGATACCACGCGGATCTCTGCGAACCAGATTTTGGTGAATTTCACTTAGCACGGTATAGAGATTTCTGCTTGTGACTTCAGTCAGAACATCAGACTCTGTGATAAAAGAAATCATAAGACTTATCAAGCAATAAGAACGAAGTGATAACGATGACATTGGAAAATCACTAAACACGGGATACAGATGGTAAGTATGCCTTTTGCTAAAAAAAAGTGACGCAAACACGATGATACGAAAATAACGGTTGCTATATCACAAGATGTGACTAGTCCATACACATTAGACCATAATTTCTGAAAATAAGGGGATCATACCACCCAAGATGTGGTTAAAGTAAATCACTACAAGAACTTTCTCTGACATCATCCCACAAAACTCACTATTACATCTATCGTTGTACTAATTTATAAACGAGATATCAAAAAAATTGCCCATAACTCTGTATGTTGGTTAGTATTCTGAGTAGAAATGACATCCCAGCGCCAGGATTGAAACATAAAATAAACACGACTTGGACCCTGAAATTTTGGGGAAAGTGGGACAGAAATCCAGAAATCGGAAAATAGGTATTCAGGATATTATAGATCAGTTGGATCAAAATACCCGTTGAAGCTGAGTCAAAGAGATCGGGCCCCTCAGTTTAAAACATCTAATTCCTAAGCAAAATAGTTTTGCCAGTTTTCACAGATAAAAATCCAGTTACAATATAATCAATCGAAAAGGAAAGTGCAAACCCATGTAGGAAAAACAGGCTAAAAATACCATACCTGAACTGACTGAACAGTCTTGTGAACATTTCCCTCCAGAGAATGATATCTTTAGCTTCAAGGCGTTATCTGAATCAGCAACACAATGTAGACCGCCGGAGTTCATTTCATTTAGCATAGCTGTAGCACTACGTGCATTTTGCGCGCTTTTACTTGGACAGATTACAGCCTTGAAAATTTCTTCTACATCAGTTTAGATTATTGAGGATAGAACAGCAGTTTCTGTTTAGCTTGATTTTGAAATGACGGTATGCTGTGCGTTAATCCTGGAAATTAAGGTTCCTTAGTTTACCCACCTTTAGTTTGAATGCATTAATGACGTCTAGTAGTGAAGCAACCTAACTTTGCTTATGTGGTTTTAATTGATCTATGACTCTGCATATTAGAAGAAAAACCCTCCTGCTTTTTAGGATTATATTGTGTGAGGTAACTAAACATAGTCTGATCAACTTTATATCTCACCACCTCTGCCTGCAGCCCTTCTCGTTTGCTGCCAGTCTCCGATCCGGAAAAACGATGAGAAATGGGTAATAGAAAATTACCGAAAAAATCATTCAAAACATCTAAAATTTTCGCTGGGAGTTGAAGAGTTTTCGTTCATAGGAATTACGGTGCCTCATAGAGAGAGCCCATATACATTGTTAGCCGTGAGATGGAAGTCCTTTCTAACAGCTACAGCAACAATTAACATAGGTACGCAGAAAGTCTTTATGATGTAGGAAGCCGTGAGTACCGGTCAAATGTCTGAGGAAATGAGAAAATATAACTTGGCGGTGTTAGGAATACGTAAAACCCGTTGGACCCAAGCTGGACAGAAGAGACTAGATTCGGGGGTTGTTTCATTGTATTCTGGTCACTAAGATGCCTCACACACACAGTAAGTTACACTGATGCCAACCAAAGAAGCACAAAAAGCCACTATATGATGGTAATCTCATGGATCCAGAATTATCAATGCCTCTTCCAAAACAAAGGAGGGAACCACAGTGACTATTCTTCAGTACTATACACCCACCAGTGATCGCAGTGGACACTAGAAGGGTCAGTTTTATGGCGAGTTGCAGCTGATCGTAGAAAAGTACTCGGAAATAGACGTGACAATCCTGATGATAGACCTAAATGCTGAGATTGGAATGGACAATACCAGATATGAAGATATCATGTTACGACATGAACTGGGAGAAAGGAACAAGAATGTTGACAGATATCACAAAAAAATCAGAAGGTTAATGGAAGACGTGAGGACAAGGAGGGTAATTTGCGAAATTATGGTCTGGTTTGTTATCAGTTCTGCTAAAATAATAGACCTAGTTTTGAAATTGTAGATACACCATGATGTAACTGCCTAATCTATATGATCTTACATGGAAGTCATTTCAAGCATCATCATAAAGAATTGATCTCCATGAAAAACTCTAGACAAGATTCAAGAAAGGAAGAAGAAAACAGCAATTAAAAACCGAACAAGAACAGAACTGCACTTGTAGCTCTTCTAGAGTTAATGCCGGTCTCAAGCCCACAAAAAGGAGAAGGGTTGGGCATGGGGTTGGCGACTCCATCCCGTAATAAACTAACTCGCTATAAAACGCTAACCAGAAAAAATAATTCAAACCATTTAAACTCTGTCCTCCGAGTTCAAGGTAGAATTATGACGCCTCATGATGAAAGCCGAGATTTTTCGGAAGTCACGAGACCGATGCCGTTTGTAACAACCAGAACAACAATTAATATAGGTACATACAGTGTCCGGATAATGAGAGAGACCGGGAAGACCAGTCAAATAGCAGTGGAACTGAGGAGATACAAATCGGCAGTACTTGGAGTCAATGAAACTCATTGGACTTAAACTGGATAGAAAGGGCTAGATAAGGGAGAGATGCTGCTGCACTCTGTTCACGAAGAGAAAAATGCTCCACACACTCGAGGAGTTGTTCTGATGCTTTCCAGAGAAGCACGAAATACACTCGTAGGATGGGAATCTCACGGATCCAGAATTATCAAAGCATCATTCAAAACGTAGAAGGAGGGGATCACAATGAATGTTATCCAATGTTATGCATCACCAATAATAGCAGCAATGACATTAAAGATCAGTTCTATGAGGTAATGCAATCAATCATAACTAAGTGCTCAAGAAAGGACCTCACCATCCTGATGGGAGATCTAGATGCTAAGGTTGGAATGGACAACACTGGATACGAAGATGTTATGGGACGACATGGACTGGGAGAAAGGAACGGAAATGGTGAGAGACTTGCAAATCTATGCGCATTTAACAAATTGGTTATAGGCGGCACAATGTTCCCACACAAGCGCATACACAAAGCTACATGGATCTCACCGGACCACACCACAGAGAACCAGATAGATCATATTTGTATCAACAAAAAATTCCGAAGATCAATGGAAGATGTGAGAACCCGGAGAGGAGCTGACATAGCTTCATATCCACCTGGTTGTGGCCAAGATGAGACTGAAGCTAAAGAAACACTGGACAACTGGACAAACAGCACTACAAAGGTTCAATACAGCCTTCCTTCGAGATACTGACAAGCTCAATGAATTCAAGATAACTATCATCAACAGGTTCCAAGCTCTACAGGATCTACTGGAAGAATAAACTACGATGGAGGACAACTGGAAAGAGATCAAAAAGCACTATCTTCAACTTGTCAGGAGGTTCTGGGTTGCAAGCAGCATCGTCATAAGGAATGGATCTCTATCGGAACCCTGGATAAAATTCAAGAAAGGAAGAACAAGAAGACAACAATTAACAACAGTCAAACACAAGCAGAGAAGGTCAATGCGCAAGCAGAGTACGCTGAAGCAAACAAGGAATTGAAGAAAAGCATTAAAGACGACAAGCATAAATACATAGGAAAACTAGCAACGACGGCGGAAAAAGCTGCAAGAGAAGGGAATATGAGACAACTATATGATACAACGAAGAAACTAGCAGGAAGATATAGCAAACCGGAGAGACCAGTCAAGGACAAAAAAGGAAAGACAATCACTGAGATTCAAGAACAGAGGAAAAGATGGGCAGAATACTTCGAGGAACTGCTGAATAGACGAGCTCCATTGAACCCACCGGACATCGAAGCAGCACACACTGACCTTCCCATATCTGTCACTACACCAACGATCGAAGAAGTCAAGATGACCATCAGACAAACCAAGAGCGGGAAAGCGGCAGGACCTGACAATATAACAGCTGAAGCACTGAAGTCTGACATTGAAGTAACTGCAAACATGCTTTACCTTCTATTCAGGAAGATTTGGGAGGAAGAAAAAGTGTCGATAGACTGGAAAGAAGGATACCTCATCAAGATACCAAAGAAAGGAGATCTGAAGAAATGTGAGAATTACAGGAAAAGTCTTCAACAGGGTGTTGCTCAACCGGACGCAGGATTCAATAGACTATTAGCTTCACATTTAACGGATAGGATTCCGTAAGAATCGGTCATGCACAGACCGAATCGCGACACTACAGATCATCGTGGAACAATCAGTTAAATGGAACTCATCTCCATACATCAAAATCCTTGACCAAATTGATTATTTGATGGTGTGTACAGGAAAACCTTACGAAGCCTCTTTCGTGCCGGTAGATAACTCTCGTTCTATCAACAAAGAAGCCAGATTTGTGGCTACCGTAGATCTTTGTTCAGGTAGTGGAACAGAACAGTTGGAGCTGAAGGTGTTCTTTTTAAATATACAGAATTTCTCACACGAAACAGAATAATGAGAAATATAGTGTCTATGCAAAATAAGGAAGTTGATAAATACTCGAACTACAATCATGAATTTGTCAAAAGTGATAGATAAACGAAACTTACAAATAAGAAAGTATTAATCAAATCAGAAGTGAAATTAAGAAGTAAATAAAAATGGAGAACATAAGAAGAAGGTTACTTAAGGGATATACTCAGGGTTCTTCATTTTTATATAACGTAACTTTTACTTGGAAGACAATTAAGTGAATAATTAGCTCAATAGCAGAAATGTGAACATATCACTTTAATGATCCAGTGTATTCGACTCATCATGCGAAATACCAGGCAAAGACTCTGGTCTCATAATATTGTATTAATGGATCACTAAGTACTATTGTCTGTCCCAGTAACATCTCATCACAAAATGTGTAAAGTTTCATGAAATTTTCTAATGGCTATTGTGGCTGAATAATTCCATGAAACCCGGAATACAAGTCATTACTCAGTCCCGATTGTTGTGACAGAATACACAACCAGATTTAATTTCATAATTTGTTGTACAATAACATTAATTTAACACTTAAATACAATTTTTTTCAAAATTAGTGTAGCAATACTGTCTATATTATTACCTTAGTAGTGAATAATCTTCATACTTCTGATTCATATCACTCTGAATCTGAATGCAACGTGATCTTAGTCAGCTCCATTGAAGTAATAAAGTCGAACAAGAGGATTTCAAACCAATCAAATAAAGAATAACAGTATCAACTTAATACATGATTGAAACTTTATATGATTTGAATGAAGAAGATTGGAGAATTCGTTCCACACGGTACATTTCTTCTTAAACGTAGTGATCAAAAGGTGTATAAGACAAGGTATGGAGGTGCTTTGTGCGTATGAGAAGGATTTATCTAACAGAAATGCTGGTATCGTTCCTTTTGACGGATTTTGATCATTAGCACGTTTGCTCTTTTACCACCATGTTATATACCTGGTGACACTATAAGGGTTAATCATTTTGCTGTTGTTAATAATGCAAAGCATTATTCTTTTCGCCAAAACCGGTCTCTAATTTTTCGATAATTAGTTTCAGCACAGTTGAAGTTCACAAACCACCACTCCACACTAAATTTTGGAGCTAGTCACTGATTAAAATACGATTACTGCCTAATCGAATAATTTGTGAAAACTAATTCAATATGATAACAATTTCTACGCTTAAGAAGATCCTCAAATAATTATGGGACAACAGCTTAACTGAAGTAGGACGACTTTGTATGTGTAGTGACAAAACATAACCTTGGGACACGTAAGATATTTTCCGGTTAAAAGCGTTAGCAAGAAATCGAAGAATAAAAAAGACTATTCCGGAAATTAGAAATAGGAAATTGTCTTCAAAGTCATCTTTACAGTAAGGAAATTAATCTTTACCAAGTAAAGCTAATTAAGTATGGGAACTTGTGGAGATTGTAGTATTTTTGCAGTTAAAATCATGAGTCTACCCAGGCTAGATTACCATTGAAAACCTGGAAGCACTGGACGGCCGTTTCGTCCTAGCGTGGGATTCCTCAGCAGAACAGAACCATGACCTCTCGTGAACACTAAATCTAGCGACCACTGAGCCATTGTTCAACAGTGTCAGTGTCTAACTTCAACCATCTTCCATTGTCATCGGAGGGTAACTGTCAAACACCCGACACAGTTCAACTCCATTGATCATGACTTCTCACTAGAACTCCAGGAGTTACATTTTGAAGATGGTCAATTATGACCAGTGGAGTCCAATCTGTATCGGGTATGCGATAGTTATCCAACGAACATAATTGAGGAAGGGTTGCGCAAGATTAAGTAATGACTGAAGTTAGACAATAACACCTTTGGATGACGAATCAGTGGTCTAAAAATCAGGCGTTTGTGCATGAGGTCCAAGATTCTGAGTTCTAATTCCGCGTGCTGGATCACGAATTAACATTGGTGAGGAGTCCCATACTAGAACCAAACGGCCATCCAGTGCTTCTAAATTTTCAATGGTGGTCTAACTTATATTGATTCGTGATTTTAACTGTGGCAAAGCTAAATAATTTGAGGTATTTTTAGTAAATACCATAACCATATTCAACTTCCTGGTTACACTACATTCCAGACATTTTCAGTAGCTTTTTAAATATATATAATATAATATACCCTTATGGGCCAGGGTAATGTTGCACTGGTTTTCAGGAGAACCGAACACCTATCCAGACTTTCACGCGGCAACCCAAACAGTACAGCTCAATCCCGTTTAACAGGAGAGCCAGACACTGCTCAGGCTTAACCCAAGCAGTACAGCTTAATCCCGCCCTATAGGAGAACCAGATACTATATAGGCTTCAACGCTACAATCCGAACAGCACAGCCCAATCCTGTGGCGCAACCACTCAAAAACCAAACACTCTGGTGGATTTTAAATACCAAAAAAAATCATTGATATCTTTAAATTGATCATCGTTGTTATTGAGCAAGGTGGTAAAGAAAAGGATTATGTTTTTTTTGGAACCAAAAGAAAACATCAACTATCACTGTTTTACACAAATGGTAAGTGTGTAGTTAAATTATACAAAAATGCCTCAATCCTGGAAAGTCATATACACAACAATACAGACAAACACACGACACAAATTGATTCACTTTATAACTACGAACATTAATGAATAAAGATGGTAAGAGTAGAAAAGATTGAGAACTAATAATAAAACTAGCATAATTGTTTTTCATTCTATTTCAGTGAAAGTTTCTTAAATATATTTTTATGATAAGGTAAAAAAAAAAGCTCAACGAAAGTTGGTCACTGTTATCTCTGTCATCTAACATTACTGTTCCTTCTTCCTGCTTTCTTCTTTTATGTCCTAAATTTAGAAAAGTAATGAATATGAAACGTTATATAATATAATAGGTATGGGGAAACGGAAACCTTAAATTAGTCCATGAAGTCACTAATTTTCAAACTGTATTGAGTTAGTAAATACAGGCCATCTGGTTTGGTTTCTCATGATTATTATAGTCCATGGTTTGATAGGGTGGGTGATAATGGCTTAGAATAAGTTGTAACCGGATAAATCCTTTCACTTTGTTTTTGCCTAGTCCTAAGATTTAAACTATATCATACTTTTTATCCTTTGAATTCATTCGTTCTTTTTGAATCACATAATTTATGTCCGATCTCTGGTATTATCGCTGGTACTGTCACTATTACTAATACGCTGGTATCTCTCTGATGTGGTATGACAACTTGGACCAATGCATAAATGCCCTAGTATCTACATACCTTATATATATTACGTAAAAAGTTATATATTAAACTTGAATCGATTGGCATTAGGAATCTTGGCATCTACTAAAAATGTTCTAAACTAATAAATAATAGTGTGCACCCAAAGTTTGGTTTCAGATAATTGAAATCAGTTTATTGAAAACATTAACCTGGTTTTTGTGCTGTTAAAGACTGTTTATTAAGACCAGTCTGCAGTACTAAAATGAAGAAACATCTAAAAGATTCAAAACTTTGTTACCATGAGTCGCAATAAGGGGAAACACTTCTTAGCTATACGGAATATGACTAAATTTATATCGAATTATAATCCTTGTATTAACCTGTCACTCAGTCTTAATCAATGCCATAATATCTGGTCCTGGGTATTGAATAGATCTGATCGATTTATTGATCACACTATAACTTGATCAGTAAAACTGGATCGGATGACGGTGATCGAATGCTGTCGATTAAGTTGCAGTGTGGCCACTAGTCTAGGTGGCTCGACACTGCGTGCACTATGTTGAGATAAAATTGTGGGTGACATGGGGTCGAATCCTTCAGGGAGCACAAGTTTCTTCAAGATTACAGGTACACCTTGCTGACGAGTGCCAAGTAGCACGAAACCCGGGTCCAGGGTTTCCTGTTGACCACCTTCAACCACCATCTTATCTCAACATGGTGCACACGGTGTCAAGCCACCTAGACTAGTGACCACATTGCCACTTGATCGATAGCATTCGATCAGCACTAAGACGGATTTGACACGCATGATATTGATCACCACCCAGAGATGTTTTATGTTCACAAGTAAGTTGAAAGAGTTTGCTTGGTGTTGTTTAATTGTATCTTCCCATTGTTATTTTGGACTGCAATTGATTAGTCTCTTGTTGGCTAATGTGCATCCTGTGCGGACTGCCTCGATACTGCCTGAAGTCACAAGCTTTATAAGCAAAGATGGATAGTTGCTAGCAGAGGAATCCAGGACGCGCGTTTCGTCCTATTTAGGACTCGTCAGCTGAATGTACCTGGATCTCAGAGTTGATATTCACTCTGGGACTAAAACTATTAGACTTTGAATTTAATAATTTTGATTCTTATAAACAAATAATGAGGTTATGGTTTAGGCAAAGTTCTCTAATGTTCTAATACTAATGATGCTTGTATTTCCAAGGTATATATATTTTTTTAGAAATATTTGATGCTTTTAATTTTGTAAACAATCAGGTCAACATAAAGGAAGTGATCGAGTAAACCAATAGATAAACAATAAACAAAGTTTTATTAGGTGACTAGAAATAATGATTTTCCTTCTTTTATCAATAGTTATTACATTCAAATAGACAGATATTGAAGGATAGTAGTCAACCTAAATTTTGTAGAAAGACTTAATGAATAGATAGCAATATTTATCCTTAATGCATTTAACATACCTGTATGACACGCATTCTCATTGGCAACTTTAATTCAGATGAATTTCCTGAAGTTATCATTGTAAGATCTAAATAATAGGTTCAATCAAATCATTGATGATTGGTTGTGAACCATGCTAAATTATCAGTTGCCTTGAGCTTTAAATGTGGGTTATACTGCGTTCAGATTCAGCGAACTTCGAGAGATTAAACATTCTGAACTTTAACTATGCTTCAGGTCATGGGTATCGATTGTTGAGAAATCTTACATTGTGGAAAAAACTTTATTCATTGTTTCTTGATTATTAGTGGTTTTCTAACTTATCTTAACTCATAACAAATACCATCATTTTATTCCTTAGCTTACATTTTGCTTAAAAGGTGATGTATCTTCTATAAATTGTTAGCTTCAAGTAAAAATCTTGAACAGGTAAGAAGGCTGTTATTCTGGTGATAAACGTGTACACTACTTATAGATAAAAACATTGACTGGCTTTAATTAAACTACCACTGGAAACTGAGAGGCACTGAACATATGTTTGATGGTAGTATGGGTCTCCTTAGAAGTATGAATCCATGAACATATTGAGGTATCAAAGCAACAGTTGAGTTCCAGACAGTTGAATTTAAGTGTAATCACCTACATTTGTGACTTCATTGGTATTAGTGATTCTTGTTTCCATCCCTACGTGTCCAAACTCCACTATTCATGGGTTTTCATTAGAACCTGGAGAATCACCAATCGAAGTGAATCCCTGGTAAGGACATGATAATTTGTCAGGGTATAGGTGTATGGTATAGACAATTGAATTAAATGGTCAATCAGACTGTTCTAATTTTAATAACTTTATTCTCCATCTACCATGTCATTACTAAGTCAATCATTTATATATTGTGAACAGACAGGATTATTTTGGAATATACATAGTAAAACATATCATATAGACAAGTATATCACTGATAACAAAGCAAAACCCATACTTAAACATGGACATGACAACTGGTTATATGATATCCAACTGACTTTACCAGTTCATATGTAAATAAAAACATGAAAAGAACAAGAAAGAGTTATTGGACTTATGCCGTTAAATCAGATAAAGCACGTACCTATATCGTCCGTAACAACATTGAAATCGCATATTCACATCTGCACAGGCGGGAAAAACTAATGTCTCTCTATAGATTAATATAAAATAAAAATGAGCTATGGGATTAATTAGTTTGAATAATTTTTTCTGGTTAGCCTTTTTTTAGCGAGTTGGTTTTCTACGAAACTCAAAATAATTGTCAACTAACACCAAGATCAGAATTTTTAATACAAATGTCGAGATAGTTCTACTGTCTGGGGCGGAAACCTGGAGAATTACGAAGTCATCATCCAGAAAATACAGGTGTTTATTAACAGTCGTCTACTCAAAATACTTTGGATCCGTTGGCCAGACATTATCAGCAACAACGTACTGTGGGAGACAACAAACCAGATTCCATCCAGTGGAGGAAGAATCAGGAAGAAGCGTTGGAAGTGGATAGGACACACATTGAGGAAGTCACCCAACTGTATCACAAGACAAGCCCTCACATGGAATCCTGAAGGCCGAAGGAGAAGAGGAAGACCATAGAACACATTACGTCGAGAAATGGAGACAGACATGAGAAGAATGAACAAAAACTGGATGAAACTATAAAGGATGGCTCAGGACAGAGTGGGCTGTAGAATGCTGGTCGGCGGCTTATACTCTATTGGGAGTAACAGACGTAAGTAAGTAAGTAAGTAAGCAAGTATAGGATTAATTGTGAAATAGCTTGTAAATCATTACAAAAGAAATTAACAGGATCTTATTCTTAGATATATGATTAAAATTCAATCATCACATGTACAGTTTTATCCTGAATCTGGTCCAGAAACTATTAACCTATTTTTAATACCATGGTTATTGTCTAAACATGCCATACTCTATTACTTTGTTTTGGGATTTCTATTGTCATTATTAGTTTGTTTTTTTCGTCATAGAAACTCCCTGGAAAATTCCCTGGTGTGATCACATTTCTTTTTTTTCAATCGAATTTCTCCCATAATATAAATTCAAAGTTAATTATATATGGTTTATTTACTGAAATCTTTTTGTACATAGGCTATTACAACTTACAAAAAAGACGGATCTTATTACAAAAAATAACCTTTATATATCTGTAGAAAACTAAAAACTCTCTAACAAAGTCTCATATTCATTCTTCTTATTGGAATATGGATATTAATCATTGAAGTGTTGTTGGGTAATAGTTGTTCGATTTCACTGTTCACGTTAAGTTTAGCATTATATTAGTACCTGAAGTTTGTGCTGATGATGTCGTGCAGAAGGACGATGAAAGCCCCAAGACCAAACCATCCAGCTCAGAGAACAAACCTACATCAAGAATTTCCATTCGTCCATATTTAGACTTGTAAACTAACACTGATCATGATAATGTGTCTAAATAATGATTTATTCTTATTAAGAATTCCAAGTGATAATTTATTTAAGATTATTTAGGTTTATGAAAGCTTTAAAGGAAACGGGAAAGAGGAAGGTCGAAGAACATACAACATTGGGAATTGGAAGCAGACATGAAAAGGATGAATAGCAACTGTAAACAAGTGGGAAGAATTGCCCAGGACAGATTTGGATGGAGAGTGCTGGTGGGCGGTCTATTCTCCTCCACGAGGGATGTTAGGCGTAAGTAAGTAATGAAAGTGTTAGCATTGTGGCTAACGATTTCAGTTATTTAGCAGTTTAAATGTTGCGTTACTATTTCGTTATTTTATCTTGTTTAGATTTAAACCTAGATATTATTACAAAATTCAAATTTTCTATACACTTTTTTAAAAATCGTAAACTTACAATACCAACCATTAATTGATTTTTAACATTTAGAATAATCTAGGTATTAATGTCAAGATTGGACTTGATAGTTTAAGATAATTTTAATAGTTGAGATCATAAGTTAATTGAAGCTAGACCACCATGGAAAACCTGGAAGTACTGGATGGTCATTTCGTCCTATTGTAGGACTCCTCAGAAGGCGGGATTGTGGATGCGCACTACTGAGAAGTTTCACAATAGGACGAAACAGTCGTTCAGTGCTTCCAGGTTTTCGATGGTGGTCTAGCCTCAACTGTTTCATGATCTCAACCACTAAAATTACTATAATATCTACAAAAACCCTTTCTGATAGTCTCAAATAAACTGAGCGTTGTATAGAGAGTTAATAATAAGTGTATTTTTGTTATATCCTAGTGTGTAGAAAAGTTGCAAATTTACTCTGAAGAAGTGGCTTACATTAAGTCACGAAACGTCAGAAATACAGTTTTTCTACTCATTGGGATATAATAAAAAAAATATTTGTTATTTAGAGTAATAGCGAAAAACTGTCATTATTTTGTTAATTAGATAATGTTCCTTATCGGTTTAGCTTTACTTCTTTGAAAGTATGGCGAGACTACAGTTTCTGGAAGAACCAATCAGATTTATGATAGCAGGTCTTGGATTTCAATGCGAAATTTATTCATACATAAGGTCGAGTAGCATTTGAGTATTATATCTAATGTCAGTTCATGACTAATCCCCCCCCAACTCTAACTCCTAACCCTAACGTTCAACGGTAAAATCTGATCCTAATTCCTCACACTAATTTATAACTCTCATTTTACCGTAGTAAGTTAGTAGACGTCACTCAAAGGTCGTTCATAAATTATAGTCTGACCGATGATATTAATGAATAAATTTATGACCAGATCGTTTGAAATGTTTTAAACAAACATATAACATTCACTTAGTATTGTTTGTTTGAATCTTCCCATCGATGTGTTAGGACTGCAACTGGTCAGTCCTGGATTCCACTGCTAGCCACTATCCATCTTTGCTTAAACATATAACACTTTCAAACTAGCTTCTGTAACCTACTCTTCAATTTACAAGATAATTTCTAGAATTGATAATTTAGTAATCTGTATGATGTAATACATAAATATAGCCGATTAATAAAGTAGAAGAATCGTGGTTCATTGGTCTCAGCTATAAATCCTCAGCTATTGGATTATAGATTCGAATTCTACACCTACCTAGTACAATTTAGACATGAAGAAAGTGTTACTAACGTACATATAATGAATATAGTTCAAAAGTAGACACATCAATTTCAAAATAGTCACTGAGTTGCTAACTCCATATCTGTTCGAGATCACAATTTCAAACCATTTCACTTTAATTGATTTAATACAAATAATGACAGAAGGTAGTATCAAATACAAATAAACATTTGTGAAACTATTTTTTTCTTTTTCTTTCAGAATAAATACTATTGTAGTAGTTGAAAGATAACAACTACACATTATGAAAACCTACATATGTTACCATTACAAAGAAACAAAAAATATATGGTGTAGTGAAAAAGAAGACCACTGGAGACAATCGAATGTATTTGACACAGAAATTACAGACTATCTCACTAAAATCTGATAACCATACAGCAAACAGTTAATTTGCAGAATAACAATCAATTGTTTCAATCTTCACTGTTTCTTCGACAAATATCAGTCCATCTTCTCTGATTTCATTGTTCATGCATTTTTATACTGATTGCGTTTCATTTCTGTTCTTTCCTTACCAATCTTCTAGTGAAATACATTCTATGCTTCACCATCACCATATACTACTTATGTGGATATAAGTAACTTACACCACAATATGAGTCAATATTACATACAACTTAATGTTAGAATTTTGTGAAAAGGGGTTTTGTGGAGATTTCAATATTTTTCATAGTTGAAATCATGAGTCAATTGAAGCTAGACCACCATGGAAAACCTGGAAGCACTACATGGCTGTTTCGTCCAAACTTCGTGGATTGGTTGAAGTTAGACATTAACACCGTTGAATGCCGGCTCAGTGGTCTATAGGTTAATTGCTCTGGCGCGAGACTAGTAGGTCCTGGGTTCGAATCTTGCGAGGCAGGATTGTGGATGCACACTGCTGAGGAGTCCCATAATAGGATGAAACGTTCGTCCAGTGCTTCCAGGTTTTCCATGGTGATCTAGCTTTAATTGACTCATGATTTCAACTATGAAAAAAATTAGAATTTTGTTTTAACGTTGTATGGGA